>NC_133828.1:9064936-9225294 GCF_047830755.1 Zonotrichia albicollis | reverse complement strand
CGAGTTCAGCTGTGAGCCGGAGCTAATCTGCTTCGTATTCCGAAAAAAACCCAAACACAGCAAAGAAACAAACCAGAGAGAGGCTTCGGCCGTAAGACCAGCTCGTCCCGGCAGTGCCTCCTGTCTTTATTGCTATTTATTGTTGTTGTTATTATTATAATTGTTACTGTAATTTTTATTCCTCCAAACCAAAAAAGGTTCGATTCCAGGGAGCCTCCACCCGTCTCGCCATCTCCCCGCGCTGCCCAACGCCGCCGCGGGAGAATAGAAAGCAAAAAGAAAAAAAAAAAAAAAGGGAAAAGCGCACAGATTTGGAAGAGGGGGCGTTTATTATCGCTGGGACAACAGCAAAGCGGCAGCTGACCGAATCCTCGCCACCCGTGGAGGACACGGCGTGGCTGGAAGTTGTTGTTGACGGGGCTCGCAGGGGGCCGGGGAGGAGGGGGGGTCCCGGTTCCCGCGTGTGGGCGCGGCGCGCTGCCCCCGCCCCGTCGCGGCGGTGCCGCTGCCGTCCGCCCCGTCCCGCCCGGTGCCGTCCGCCCCGTCCGGTCCCCACGCGGTATTTATGGCGGCGGCCCGGCGGGCGCCCATTGGGCGCGGCGCGGGGTGTCAGCGGCGGCGGCGCCGCGCCATTGGCCGCCCCCACGTGCGGGGCCACCTCACGTGCTTCCGGTGCGAGTGAAAAAAGTGTGGCTGAGGGATTTTTTAGGGAGAGTTTGGTGCACGGACCGGCGCTGCCAGAGATTTGGCTTTTTTTTTTTTTTTTTTTTTTAAGAAAAAAAAAAAAAGGAGAAGGGAAAAAAAAAGAATTAAAAAAGGAACCCTAAGCGGGCGCGGGCGGCGCAGCACCGGGCTGGCGGGGACGGGCTCCGGCAGCCCGCGGCGTGGGCAGAGCGGAGCGTGACAGCGGGGCAGCGCGGAGCCGCCGCGGCGGCGGTGGCAGGGAGATGGGCAGATCGTGACGGGTTTTCGGGGGGCGGGTTTTTTGGGGGGGCCGTGGTGCAGCCGCACACCTTTTTGGTTTTTTTTTTTTGGTGTGGTCTTTTTTTTTTTTTCTTTTGGTGGTGGAAATATAAGCTGATCGGGAGAAGGGGGAGAGAAGCCCTCCAGTATCTCCCAGGTTTTGGATCCATCCGTGAGAGGGAGAAAAAAAAAAATCTCAGCTCCAGCCCAACAAGTGGATTTTAATATTTTTTTTGTTTTGTTTTTTTCTTTTTTTTTTTTTTTTCCTGAATTTTTCCTCCCCCTTTTCCACCCCGCCACCCACCGTCAAAGTGGGGTGGGCGTAAAGTGGGTGGGTGGGGGGGACAAGAGGCAGCGATCTCCGTGGCGGGGACTGAGCATGGAAGAGCCGCCGGAGGGGCACGGCCACCGAGACGCGGCGCCCGGCCCGGCGAGCAGCGGCAGCGGCAGCGATGGCGAGAGCGTGCCCGTGTCCCCCAGCCCCGCGCCCGCCTCCCCCGCCGCGCCCTGCCCCCTGCCCCTGCCCCGCCGCCGCCACCCGCCGCCGCCACCGCCGCCCCCGCCGCCGCCGCCGCCCCACCGCACCACCAACTTTTTCATCGACAACATCCTGAGGCCGGACTTCGGCTGCAAGAAGGAGCCGCCCGCGCCGGCCGGCGGCGGAGGAGGAGGCAGCCGGGAGCGGGACGGAGATCGGGGGCAGAGCTCAGGTAGAGAAAACGTCAACCCGCTGCTGGCCCGGCCGCCCAACCCGCCCGCCCTCCTGTGCCCGGACTCGAACTGCCGTCCCGACGGCTCCGCGCCGCCGCCGCCGCCCGCCGCCGCCGCCAAAGCCGGTCCCGCCGCGGCAGCAGCGGCGGCGGCGGCGTCGGGGGCGGCCAAGGCCCCCGCCGACGGGGGCGAGACTCACCCGGCGAAGTACGGGGAGCACGGCAGCCCCGCCATCCTCCTCATGGGCTCTAATAATGGAGGACCTGTTATAAAGCCCGACTCGCAACAGCCGCTGGTGTGGCCTGCCTGGGTCTACTGCACTAGGTATTCAGACAGACCGTCCTCGGGTAAGGAACCGCGGCGCATCTGGGAGCTGTTAAATCGTGACAAGGTCGCCCGCCCCCCCTCCTTTCCCTCTTCCCCCGTTGGCTTTGGCTCCCGGCTTGTCGAGGACCTCGCGTGGGGGGGAGGGCGGCCTGGGTCACCCGGGGCGAGAGGAAACGCGTCCCCCCCACCGCCACCACCCCTCCTTCCTCCTCCGAGTCTCCCAAATTTGAATGTGACGCCGGGCCCCGATTCCGCAGCGGTTCGATGCGGAGAGTCGGCGGGAGCGACCCCTTCCCGCGCCCCCGCCCGCCCCGCCTGCCGCAGCCCCGGGTGTTCCGCGGCGCGGCCGCGCGGGGTGAGAGCGTTGCGAGAAAAAGGCAGCGGGGTCGGCCGCTCCCTTGTTCTGAGGCTTTTTCTCCCCTTACTTTATTTTATTTTTTTTTTCCTGGGTGCTCTTGGAGGCACATGTTGAGGGGCTGCTGGCTGTGCGGGAGGAGGAGGTAGTGTTTTCTTGGAGGCGAAGAAAAAAGGGCTTTATCGAAGGTGGCGGAGGGGCTGTTTAGCCGGGCCTCTGCAGCGAACCAGGCAGGCCCTTAGGCCGTGCACTGCCGCCCGAGCCGGTGCTCCGTGCTGCGTTCGGGGCCCAGCTCCGGGGCGGGGACGTGCCTCTGCCCGAGGTCGTCCCCGTGGGAGTCGCCGCCTCGGCCCTCCCGGCCCTGTTTTGCCGCCCCTTCTACTTTACGTTCCCCAGGTGCCCTCAGGCACCCCTTTATTTATCACCGTTACTTTTTGGTTTTCATTGCCTTTTTTTTTTTTTTTTTGAAAGAAGCTGAGGATGAGGAGATAGGGTTTCCCCATGACACCTCCAGCCAGCAGCCAGGGATCGGCCAGCGCGGTGCGGGGCCGGGCTGGGCTCCCCTGTGCCTGCCCGGGGCCGCTGCATTGCGCGGGGAAGGCGGCGCTGCCTGGCCCCGGCCCCGCTCCGCACTGCCCGGCCTGGTGCTCCGAGCCGGCCGTCAGCGCGGCCGAGCCGTCTCCATCTCCCGTTATTGACACGTCCAGCGATTTCAAACTCAGAAAAGCCTCTTTGATTGACTGGGCTGATTGATGGGGTGATAGAGCTGTCAGACGGCACGGCCTCGCTCCCGGCCGGCCCGGCCGCGGGTGTTGTGTTGCCGATTCCCAGAGCCACCGAGCGCCCGGCGTTCTGCACTTGCGCCTTCATTTCCTTTCCTCCCCTTTCTTCGGGCAAAGGATCATTTCTGCATGTCCTCCTCCCCGACGCTCCCTGCTCGCTGCGACCCGGAGGGGAGAAGGGCGAGGGGAGGCTGGCTGGGCTCGGCCGCTCTCTTTGTTGTGCTCGTAGCTGCCCGCCGGCCCCGACTGCTTCTCTCGGCTCCGGGGACGAGCGGGCTGCGGCGGTCGGAGGCGCCGGCACCCCGCTGCAAGGTGCCGGGACTCAGCAATGCACTCCCCGCGCCCTCCACCCCCCGCCGGTCCAGCCCGGGAGAATCCCGCTGGGCCCCGTCCCTCTCCCCATCGGGCCTCGTCTCTCTCCCCGCCGACAGCCGGGGGGAATCCCCCCGTTCCGGGGAAGAACTGCGCCGGGAGAGGAGCTTTCGGCCTACTCGGCGGCAGGAAGGCCTCGCCGGCTTCGGCTCCGGCTGCTGCTGGCGGGGGGCTGCGGGCCTGGGACCGCCCGCCGAGCCCGGCAGCTGTCGGGGAATTTTCGTAGATCCCATTCTTCACGGTTCCCTCCCCGCTTCTCTTCCCCGTCGCCGGGCCAGGCCGGCGGGCAGAGGACCGGGAGTACCCCTCCTCCGCTCGGCACTGCCCTCAGAATGCGCCCCGGGACCCGGTGGCTTGCCCGGCGAGCTGTGTTGCACTTCGGCTGGCCCCTTTGCGGCCTGGATGTGGCTCTGCTTTTGGCTTGGCTTCGGAGGGAGCAGCGGAGGGAGCTGCAAGCGGGGCCGTAGGTCCCCGGCAGGGATCGGCCGCCGGAGCAGGCGACCCAGGCGGTGTCGGCGGGGCTCCGGGGTGGCGGCGGAGAAGGGCGCCCCGGGACTGGGCTGGCTTTGCGGAGAGGGTCGTTGTCCCCCGAAAGGAGACCAGGGCAGCCTTCTGCCAGGCTGCTGCTGCTGCTGGCGGCGGCTCCTCGGTGCCCGGCAGCGGGAACATTCGGTCCCCGCGCTTCTTGGTGGAGTCGCTGCCCGGCCGGCAGGCCCCGGTCCCGGGCCGTGCAGGAGAGCGGCTCGGTCCTGCAGGGCGGGCGGAGCGGAGCCCCGACGTGTGCCGGACAGGGGGCAAGCGGGGTTCCGCTCCCCTCGCCCGCGGGGCCGGCTCGGCGGGGCCGGGGCAGTGGGTGATGCGCGGGCGCGCTCGGCCCCGGCCTCCCCGTTCCTTCCCCATCCTTCCCTCCGCCGTGCCGGGGCGGCGGTGCCGGGCTTGGGGGGCTGGGGGGGGGCACACGGAACCAGCACAAATTCAGCCGTCGGCCATTTTTCCTCGGCCGGCGGGGCGGGGGCGGCGGTCGGTCGGTCGGTCTGTCGGGCGGACGGTCGTTCGGTCGGCGGCGCGGCCCTGCCCAGCGGCGTGTGTGTGTGCCCTGCCCGCAGGCCCCCGCACCAGGAAGCTGAAGAAGAAGAAGACGGAGAAGGAGGACAAGCGGCCGCGGACGGCGTTCACGGCCGAGCAGCTGCAGCGGCTGAAGGCGGAGTTCCAGGCGAACCGGTACATCACGGAGCAGCGGCGGCAGAGCCTGGCCCAGGAGCTCAGCCTCAACGAGTCCCAGATCAAGATCTGGTTCCAGAACAAACGGGCCAAAATCAAGAAGGCGACGGGCATTAAGAACGGGCTGGCGCTGCACCTCATGGCCCAGGGACTCTACAACCACTCCACCACCACGGTGCAGGACAAAGAGGAGAGCGAGTGAGGCGGGCGCCCCAGCCCAGCCCTGCGCCGCGGCGCCGGCCCGCCGGCCGGGAGGCGGACAGGTGCGATTTAAAAGCAGATCTATTGTCTATCCATAGTATAAGGACTCCGATTAAGAAAAAAAAAAATATGAACACTTAAGAAAAATTATCTCTATATAGCCAAACAGCATATGACCTTGTATATATTTAATTTCAGGTAAGAAATATGTGTAGCGATCTCTATTTGCTGGACAGTTTCTCTCTTCCCTTCTCTCTGTTTCTCCTTTCTTTTGTTCGTTTTGTTCGTTTTGTTTGCTTTCCGTTTTTTTCTTTCCTCCTCCCCATGTCCGTTGCTCCTGTTTTACAGTAAATGTCAGACTTTTCTCATCTGTCGTTTGATCTTATTTTATTTTTTTTTGTGTGTGTGTGAATTTCTGTCTCTATTTTTTTTTTCCCCGAAGAAAAAAAATTCTGATCCACAGACTGCGAGACTGAACCCGCCGCTACAAGCCAAAGATTTTATTATGTTCAGAAATCTGTAGTCTGAAATAAAGTGTAGACTGTGTTCAGGATCCAGGCTGGCTGTAATTCTTTATTTTAGTGTATGGATGTTTGCATATATATATATATATATATATTTATATATATATATACGTAAAAATATAATAAATAAATGTATATATACATACACCATACGCTGTGTACATAGTGCCATTTTGGTGGCATATTTAGGGTTTGCTTTCGATAGATGCAGCAATTTTTAAACTACTCATCCCTTGTTCAAAACCCTTAGACCTTAGATTTAAAAAAAAAATTATTTTTAATTTTTCTACCCTTTAAAAATAATTAATTCTCTTTGGCAATTGCGGTCGTACTTCACCTCCCGCATCTCCCTTTTTAACCAGAAATTAAAACCACCTCATAATAATGGTGATACAAGTTCCCGCTGAAAAATTGCCTGAAATTGTCTGGATACTCAGGGCTCCAGGATGTGTTGGAAGGATATTTGTCTGACAGCTCCTCGCCTCTCTGCGAGAGGATCTGCTCCCACGCTGTTTGCAGCGGGGACCTCTCCCGAGGCTCGGACCGGAGCGATCGGCACTCGGCGCCGGGCGCTGCGTCCTCGCTCCGGGAGCGCTCCCGGTGCCGGTCCCTGCCCTCCGCTCCCCCGGCAGGGCTCGGGCTCGCGTTTACCGTGGGACGCGCGGGTGGCGGAGGGTCGGCGGCACGGCGGAGCTCCCGGGGCTGCGGGCCCGCTCCGCTTTCCCACCGCCCCGGTTAAAAGCCGGCCGTGCCCAGTCCCGGCTCGGCTCTCTTGGCCGCCGGCCGGGGCACACGGACGGGACCGGGCCATGCCCACGGCCTTGTCCCCGAGCCGTCGAGGATCGCCGGGTCCGAGCCCACGCGGGCCTTGCGTGGGGCCGAGCCGAGCTGAGGGCAGGGGACAGGATTCCCCTCCGCACTGACCCTGATGGAACCGGGCACCGCGGCGGGTGGAGAGCCGCCCGTCCCCCTCCACCAGGCCGTCTGTCGGCTTTCCTTCTCCTCTTTCTGCTGCTCTCCATCCCTGCCCTAGGCCCGCGGCCGGCAGGGCGAAGAGGACAAGCGAGCAGAGCTGGAGCCGGGGGATGGACCCTTCTCCTGCATCTCCCCGGAGGATGGGGCGATGCCGAGGCCATGCGCAGGTCAGTGGGACCGGAGGGCGGGAGGGGGCAAGCAACAGCACTCTCGGTCGGCGGAGCCTGCAGCTCCCCTCTCCTCGTCCCCTCGGAGGCATTAGGGGTTTTCTGTCTATTTGAAAAGGGCAGCAGTGGGGATGATGGCTTCTGCCATTTTCGTGCTTTTTAACTTTTCCTTCTCAGAGCTGCGGTTTGCTATCACCGAGGATGGAGGCGCAGGCTGGGGAGAGAGCCCCCTGCCCTCCGTGCCCATTGCCGGTGGGGCAGGACCCCTCCTACACCTCATCCCACTCCAACCTACCCCATCGTATCCCACCCCATCCCCGCCCAGCCCAGCCCGCCTCTGCCCGCCGAGGGCTCTTCTCTCTGCAGGCCGAGGAGCCGGGAATACTCGGAGGGCTTAAATAAATGTTGTACAGCGCCATCTAAAGTTGTGTATTTCTTTCTCTCTCCCTTTTATTTTTTTTTTTCCGATGGGATTGGAACATGAACTCATATCTTCTGCACTGAGGAAAATAAAGCCGTCCTTCAAAGTGCGAGTTTCCACCACTCGTGGGGAAAGTGGTCGGCGAGAGCCCGGACCGGCGGGGCAGCTGCAGAGTTCGGGGGCCGCGTTCAGGCTCCCTCCGAGGCCCCCCTTCAGTGGCCGCTGTCGAGGGCACACGGGGAGATTGCTCCCCTCCTCCCGCCCGCTCCGCTCTCAGCTCAATCCTCTGCCTTTGCCATACACGCCGTCTCGCACTCCCCTGGAGCTGGACAGGCGAAAAATGGCATTTCTCCTTAAAAATCGAGTAACCATTCTCCCCAAGAACATTCCCGGGCCGGATCTGGTCTGGACCTGCCCGGGGTATAGGGCACCGACCCGCTTGGCTTGCCCTGTCCGCAGGACACTGGTGATGCTCAGGCTGGCTCTCGGCGTGGGTCGGGCAGGGCTGCCGGCTCTTCCTGCCGTTCCCCTCGCCAGACCCGGGACTGCTGCCCACCTGCGGCCGGGAGCCGGCTCCGGGGTGCTGGGGTTGCCCGGAGGCTTGGGGGCTCCAGAGGAGGAGGAAGATGAAGAAGAGTTTCCTCTGCCGCGGGTTGTCCAACCAGACTCATCTGAGCTGGACAAGTCAGGAATAAAGCCGACGAGGGAAATATAGGGCAGATTAAAGGAAGCCTAAAGAGGATTATTTAAACAAACCAGACTTTTTAGTGTAATTACGCTGTTAGGATTTCTCATGGAGAGCAGCTGAGCAGGGCACATTGGTGAATCGGTGCAGGCCGGCGAGGTCCAGGTCTGTCCTCGCTGGCTCCACGAGTGACCTCGGTCCCCTGTGGGTGCCGAGGGCAAACAGGCCCACGGGGAATAGGGGGGAAAACCTTCACCCGGGGCCCAGCACTGAGAAATAAGAGCAGAAGGCTCAACATCCTCCCCGTAGGGAAGGGACCAGGTGTGCGCGGAGCGGCGGGGGGAGGCGAGGACGCGCACCGGGCCCCGGCCGGAGAGGAATGCTGAGCGCTGGGCGGACGGGCGGGACTGGGGAGCCCAAGTGCCAGGAAGAGCACCCGCTAGCCCAGGCGGAAAGGCCTGGAGGCAAAGCACCACCCTGCCCCTCCTTCCTGCGTGCCCCGGGGGTCTGTTCCCCATAGCCCGGCTCTCGGGAGGCAGCGGCCCCTTTGTGGGGTGTGAACATCAGTGAACACCCACAGACACCCCCAGCACCCCCGTCCTCCCTCCGCTGGCGGAAGGACGCACCGACGCTTATTTCTCCATCCAAGGCACCCCTCGAATCGGTCACAATCGTTCCACACCCCCGGCCCTGGCCCGACGACCACCCCCCGGCGGGATGCTGATTTGCATATGCAAATGAGGCACGGGGGAGGAGGGGAAGGCCACGCGTGGTCCCCCCCGTCGGTCCCCTCCGGCCGGGGCGCAGATCCCGCTGCCTCCTGTCACGGAACTTGTTCCTTTGTGCCGCCTTTCGAGGAATCAAAGCAGACACGGTTGTGACACGTAGCCCGGAGGGTCAGAGGTCAGATTTCACAATCCCAATTACAATGATTTCTAATGATGTTTATCTTGCGGGTTCCGACGGCTGGGAGCTTTACAAGAGAGCTCGGCTGCCCTCCCCTCCGCTCGGAGGGCCGTGGGTGCGGGGGGCTCTCGGCTCCGGCCGGGGGCAGATGCGCTTCTCCCGGGCACGGAGCGCCGCGTCCGCCCCGCCGAAGGGCGCTGGGAGCCAGACGGCCGTGCCGGGGGTCGGAGGCCGGAGGCCGAGCTCCCTCCGTTCTTCTCTGCGGTGGTCGAGACCACGGCGGAGTTAAGCGAGTGAATAGCACAGTGGTTTACAGTGAATACTTCCAGGCACCCACCTCTCCTCTCCCTCCCCGTCGGGCAAGGTCCGAGGCAGCGCTAGCGAGTGGCTGAGCGGAGGTAGGAGCTCTGCCCGTCCATCATTTGTCCCGATCGGTGGCGGCTGTGAGGGCTATGGGGACCGGCCATGCCCCGGTCACCCTCCCGCCCTGAGCAGCGTCCGAGGCCGCCGGCGGAGTCCCGGGGGAGGCGGCGGGCTGTACCTGCGGGAGCTCCCTCCGAGCCCGGAGAGGGTCCTGGCAGCGGGAGCACGGCCCAGAACCCCTCTCAGCCCCAGGGCTCCGACTACTTGTCGGAGAACCGGTTCGATGTAACTTTTATTTTGTGTTACAAGAAATAAACGCAGAGCGGCGATCGGGTCAAAACACAACTCAAACTGTTTCCTTTTAAATCTAAAACCGTTTTGAAAAAGATTTGTCGAATGGCCAAGGGTTGAAACTTTGAAAAAAGGTAATAAATGTTGAGTAAAAAGAAAAATCCTAACTTTTCTTCTGTTGGGGAGTTGGACACGTAGCACCCAAGCCCCAGCCTCGGGCTGGCTGTTGACAGAAGCGCGCAAGGTGCATCTTTGTGCTCTACATCAAACGCCTTTGACACAGACTTAAAAAAGTCTATGTAAAGCAGCTAATGGTGCTCGCTCTTCCGGCTGAGTAAGTCGGGGAACCAGATTTTGCTGGAAGTAGAAGCCCTTTGCTCTGAGAACTGATCTTTACTGCATCAGGTGAGCAACCCTTACATTAAAAAGACTTTTCTTGTTTGTTTTTGGCCACTTAATCAGTTTGGAGATAACGAAGACGCGAATAAAAACTTTGGTGGCTGCGGCAGCAGAGCTGTCGGGAGGGTTGAGGAGGCGAGGGCTGCGGGACCTGGGCCGGGCCGGGCCGGTGCCGGTGCCGATGCCGGTGCCGGTGCCGGTGCCGGTGCAGACGTGGGGGCCCCGCGGGGTGGCGGGGGCGGGCACGGGGAGCGGCCCCGCTTTGCCCCCGCGCTCTGCCGCAGCGCTCGGCTCGAGTACGGGAAGGAGCCAGGGAGATGCGGGGGTACAGGCGGGCCAGGGAACTTTTTGGTGATTTTTTTCCCTTTGGTTTCTTTTTTAATTTTTCTTTTTAATTTTTTTCTTCTCATCGGGGTCACACCAGAGGTAAAGGCAGCCGGGGTACCACGGGCTCTCCTCTTCCTCGGCGCGGGTGGGATGTGGGGAAGGGCTGTGCTGGTTCCTGCCCGTCGTGCCTCCAGTGCCGCTTCCCGACTCCTCCTTTTGCGAGGACAGGCTGCCGCTCGAGAAAATACCGCAGGGACACGAGAAGCTGTGCCAGTAATGGGGCATTTGTATCTCCTCTCCCTTCCTTTGATTGCCAGACGAAAAGGACACCCCACTTGGTACCCTGCCCCCGTCCATCAGAGGCTCCCCCCGGTGGGAGCAAGGCTTGGGGACCCTGTGGGGACATCGGCTCTCTCAGGAGTCCCCTCATGCCATCAGACCTTTTAGAAATAGGTGGAGCAGGAGCTGCACCTGCATGGCCTTGTCAGGCCCGGGGAGAGGCTGGGGTTTAAGTTCAACTTAAACTCGAAATTTGGAGCAAATGGAGCCAATGAGGACTGTACTCTGGTGGGTGCCTTCAGTTATGAAAAGATTGAAGAAGGCATGAGAAATAATATTAACTTTAGGATCAGCCCCATTTTTTTTTCCTTTGAGAGAACAATGCGTGCCTTATCTCCCTCTGAATAAATAAATCATAATTGCCCGACAGTTACCCGTCACAATAAACTTGACCAGATCTTCCAACAATTAGTTACGCGTTCTCTCTGCTCTGGTAAAAGTCTTGTTAAATGTGATGAATGTTAAAATAAGCTACCCCTGAACGTACTTTCCAAGATCTTTATTGGAAAAGTACAAGTGCGTAAGCCTCTTAAGGAGACCATAATGAAAGAGGGTGACTGGTGAAAGATAAGATGAGAGATAGCATTAGATATTCAGATACAAATGAAATACTGATTGGATCATGCCTTTTTGATGGGGTTTGATGTATTCCTGGTGCTGCTTTAAAAATTAAAGGTGTACCCCTTTTCCTTCAGGAGCCAAGCACTGACTCCAGCAGCAGTTTTGCTGGAGAGCACTGCCAGCTTGGCCCTTTCCATGGGCAGGTTCAGCTGCCTAGAATATTGTCTGGGAGAATGATACCCCAGTTATTTCAGTGCTCTCCTGCAGCAGTACCTGGACCCCAGGCGAGAAGGAGCTTCCCATCAGTCCAGGCTGGGGTAAGCCCATGCTGTCTATCAGCCCTTAGGAGACAGCAGCCAGTGGTTTGGATAGAAGAGGGAGGCTTGCAAGATGTGCGGCTTCTCCAGCAGAAAGGGAGTGGGAAGTGTTTTGAAGCCTTCTGACTCAGGCACCCCATCCACCCGATACCCACAGGAGCCCCAGGCCAACTTTGTAATCAGGGACATGCAGGGGATCTGCCCCTAGGACATGGAATTGGAAGGCAAGAGCAGAGCAGCAGATTTGAGCACCTGCACACAAACAGCCCCAAGAACTGGCCCCAGGTGTGTCCTTCTGGCTAAGGAACCAGGGCAGACCTTGGTGCATCTGAGGACCTTTAACTGGATTAGGAAAATGACCAATATTTTTTTTGTTGTTGTTCCCAAGAAAGGTCTGACCTTTTGCTTGGGATTGCCCCATCTGTGTGTTTCTAAGTGATTAACCCAGCTGTAGCAGTGTGGTGGGTCCTTGGCTGGAAGTGCTGCTCCTCCCTTGAGCAAAACAGGAGAAGCTGCATTGAGGCTCCTCTCTGCAGGTTGTGTGAGTGAGGGTCAGGCTGTGCAGTGTCCCTGTTGGTGCAGAGCAGGGCACTGAGAACTTCACCTGAACCAGGCAACGCTCCTGGGCCACCTGCACACCCAGAGATAGCACAAGGAAATTCCTTGTGTGTTTTCCACTCTTTGCACAGTGATGGATGTCTTGGTGCAGCCCAGGTCTGGACATTCATAGCACTGTGTGATCTCCATGCTACTGGAGGAGCTGGTGAAGGTCCATAACTCCAGAAAAGCAGGTAGGGAATTTCATGGTGGAGGTTCATAACTACAGGCAAGAAGGGATGTTAGAGTAACAACCTACTGGTTTCACTTGCAGCCTTTAACTTCTATAGGTCTTTTTACATGCAGGGTCATATATTTAAAGTGGATTTCTGGATTAATGTAAGGTTGTTTGAGGCTCCCTCCCTTAAGTAAAAACACACGACACCCTTGCTTTCTTGTGGAAATGAACATAAATATGGATCCATTTCTGCAGTGGTTTAACATGCAGCTGAATTTACCCCAGAATGTCTGTTATAGGATGCATCATATAAATATATAATGAGTCACATTTTAGATACTGATCATGTCCTCCATAGATAATAATATCAGTTGGAGGTTATTACAGGTTCTGTGATGTAGCTCTTTCATATTTGACTTTTTAAAATATGTTCCACTTACTTGTAGACCACACAAGCTCTGTGGAGGACACCTGGTATCTATTAGATTGTTTCAGCCCGTGGAACAAAGCTAATCTGATATGACTAGGGAAGTTGGGAGTTTTGCCATTGATTTCAATGGCAGCAGGATGGGACTCAGAAGGCTGAACTGTAAAAACACAACTCCATATGATTTTATTCACATCTAGCCTGTCAGGAATAAAACCCCAGCAACCAGAGGTCAGGGGAGCTGCACTGTGCTAAGTTGCACGCGTGCAGGATTGCAAGCACAGACAAACCATCTGCACGTGTGGATTCGCTGCTTTCACCTGAGGTTTAATTTAAAAATGAACATCAGCTCAGCCTGAGCTACAACAATAGACCAGTGCCCTGAATATTGCTGTAGGTGGGATAAATCTTGGCAAAAATAACAGGCACCTAGCAATGCCAGAGGAAAGTAGAGCATTCCTCTTTGCCTTGCATATTGTAGCTTTCTGAATATCCAGGAGATGGTACAATTACTGTTCACAGTGCCAAGCACCTACTCCTCCCACCTGAGGACATTTCTGAATGCTGATTCCAGCAGGATTGCTGAGCCCTTGTAAACTGCTTGTGCAGCGTGGTCAGTTACAAGTCAGCAACAAGCTCTAACTTCCCAGGCAGTTCAGCAGCAAAGATGGAAGATTTTTCCCCAAAAGAGTGAAACCCAAGATGCTGTAGAAAGCTTCAGGGTCCTGCAGGTCCTCTTTTAATCCACTAACTCTTGACCACTGCCCTGAAATTCCTAGTGCTCCCCAAATCCATCCCAGCATTGCTTTGGAGGCAGTGTCCTGCACGGAGAGCTGGTTTAAGGTGGCTGAGCCCTGCTGGTGCCCCTGCAGTGTGACAAGGAGCCTGCACACAGCACGGGTCCCCTTCCCTTGCTCCAGCTCCACATCAGTCCCTGCAGTGCTGATGCTGAGAGAAGAGGACCCAGCTCTGCCTTTCAGGCAGGCTTGCACCTCTGCTGAGGGTTTTTGTACTTGGATACACACTGCTCAGTCAGTGGGTTTTACTACCCTGAGCCTGCAAAACTTGAAAAGCTACTTGTAAGCTTTATGTAAAGTTACAGCAGCTTGTCATACTTCAAGCTCCTCTTTATATCTAATAAATTATTAAAAATGATTTATGACAACACGTAAATGATTGAGCATGAGTGACATCACTGTTGTTATTAATGCATATCAGGGGCCCAATTTTATTGTGATTTTGTTTATTTTTTAAGGATTCCTTTATTTTGGATTCTTCCTAAATCCACACTTACGGCAGTAGTGACTCTGAGAATTGAACTTACCATTTTTTTATGTCTGGCAAAATCATCCTTGAAATCACCAGGAATTTTATGTGTATGAAGCTAAAAGTAAATCAGGACTTCAAGGTTTGTTTCCAAACAATTCAAAGGAGTCTTAGGGTTTTTATTTAATTTGGATGAAGTGAACTTGAAGGGAAAGTTCAATCACTAAAAATTAATATGGCTCTTCCCCATGCATTGAATTAAAGAAGATGGACTTGGAGAAAACTTCATGAGACATCTGACCCAACCCTTTGCATCACACACAGTAAAGGTTGTACTAAGCCAGCCATAAACTCCATTTTTATCTTATGCATCTCTACTGGTGCCTTAATTATCTCAATAGGCAGTTATTGTGTTTGCCAGGAAAGCTGTCATCAACTGTACCACTGCAATAATTTTTATGTTTCTCTTTCTGCAAAGATTCTTTCATTTAGAAGAAGTCACAGGAAAATGTTCATGTGTTAAATGGATTTTCTGGTCAGATAGATTTATAAAAATAATATGGCAGTGTAGAAATTCCAGTGGCTCTTTAATATTTAGTTAAATAATAGAATTAACTGGGTTCTAATTTTTGTCAGTGCTAAAGCATGCACTGAATGGTAAATGATTTAGAATGATTTCTGGGTAAACTAAGACAAATACTAGAACAGACTTGCATATCAAATTTATTAGAAATCCTTCTTTTGAACTGTACTTTGGGTAAGAGAGTATAAAATTAATCCAATTTAAGTTTATGTCAGAGTAGCAAACTAATTACAAATTCACAAAATTAATTGCCACAGAGTTACGGAAATTGTTACATGACTATTTGAAATAGTCCTGGAAGGAAGAAAATTCTCTAAAGCCAGAGATCAGAGCTGCACCAATTTTCAGCAGTGCTCAGGTCCTGAGAGTACAAAGCCATCCCCAGAGCCAGCCCAAGTTCAGAATAACTACAGCTCCTGCATTCCTGGCACACCACAACAAAAGACAATAAACGGAGTCAGGTTTTGTCCGGTCCAGTCAGCCCTCGCTACTGTGCTCAATGCTTTGCTTCAGTCGAATGCAGGACTGGACTCAATATGTGCCTGCTTTTTCTTTCTTTTTTTTTTTTTTTTTTTTTTTTCCCTTTATCCTGCCCCTCTGTCCCTCCTTTTCTTTCTAAATGTATGTAGAATGAAAAAGTCCCTCCACAGTTTCCAGGATCAGCCCCTCCCGGATTGCATCTTACGGTGCCTCTTGGCTGTACTGCACGTTCCCCACCATAAATACATCCCCAGCACATCAGGAGCAGAGCAGGGGGCTGCAATATTGGTGAAAGGGACATTACAGGAGAAAAGTTGAAAACCTTAGGACCTGATCCTGATCCCTTTGAGCTGAACAGGAGCTGTTGCGTGGGCTTCAGTGGGAGCAAGCTCGTGTGCTCTACGTGCAGAAGCATTAAACTTAAAAGCAAGCTGTTTAAAAGGCTGCATTGTTTCTTGCTTGTACTGATAGTTTCTCATGTAAAGTTCTATATATTCTTTCACAATAAATACATGAAACAGTTAATCCAATGTTATATTGTTTAGTAATATTTTACTTGCAAATAACCGTCATTTCTTCTCTGCTCTGTTTGTTCTTCTGAATGTCTGTTTTATATTCTGGAAATAGAAGAGTTGTTCTTTTAATGCCCATTTCTTTCTGATGATAATAGCTCTTTCTGGCAAATGCTGTGACTTGCAGCTAGTCTATATTTTCGATCAGTAAATATTGAACCACAATGGCAAGGAAGGTCTGAGCTATGATGCAGCTAAAACAAACAAATAGAAAGCAGCCCACTTTTTTTTTTTGGGCTATATTTCTATTATTTTCTGTACAGATGTACCCTCCTCTAGGGTAGTTCTAACATACTGGCAGGGATGTAGGGCAGTCTGTGTTTGGCCAGTAGGTGCAGTGGGGAGGACAGGAGCCTTGTGGGTCAGTGGCAAACACCCTGCCAGCTCTCTGTGTGCCCCGTGGGACAAACAGCAGGGTCCTGGTGGCTCCATGGAGACACCAGGGTGATGCTGGGCATCCCTCAGCACCCTACACTGTAGCATGGGGCTGGCACCGACAGTGGGGCTTTGCCAGAAGCTTTTGGGGCTGAGGGGAGGGCAGTGCCCCAGGTCTGGGGCTCAGGCAGACCCCGCTGCAGGCTCATCCCCTTCTCCTGGCGATGTCCAAGCAACCAGCGGGCCAAATCCCCGGCCGTCGCCACAGCAAAATGCCATTGACTTTAATGAGCGTTTGCAGGCAGATTTCAGATAAGTCAATGTGGACTTTTGTCTGCGTGAGGACTGAGGGATTTGGCCTACGGTCTTTTACAGTATGAAGTTAATCAACATGCGGGAAATTCCCACACCCTGTAAAGGGCTCTATTGTACCTCTGCTCGACAGAAATCTGTTAAATCACTGGATTCTCTGCTAAAAAGCTGTGGGTATGATATGAACCAAAGTAACTCCAAGTCAGTTAACAGGATCTTCCCAGGAATGTATCAAAAAAAGGTTTCCACAAAAAAAAAAAAGAACCTGGATAATTCAATGGGAGCCAGTGGGGAAGTACCCGCTCCTGCCCTCATTAACATCAATGGGAGTTTCCCCATTGACGGAGCCCATTCAGTGGGAGAGGAACTGGGCTTTACAGTAGCACTTTAAATTATACTCAAAGGTCACTTAAATTATATGGTCACTTTAAAACTGCTCTGCAGAAACCTGAGTAATATTCAGTTATGCTGGGCACTTGCCTGAAAGTGTCAATTAGGATCTCTTTGGATACATTCACTTTTCAAAAAGCCAGTTGGCATCAGCAGCTTGTTGTAAGAGCTGCTGCAGTCTAAGGTGCTAAAATGAAGCATTTGTTTTTGAAATGACCTATAAAGCCTGTCAGCATTTGCAATCCAGGTTGTGAGTGCTTGTGCAAGGCAGACTGTTTGATGTCCAGGCGGATAGTTTGCGACCTTGGGCAGGATCCAAGTTTTTCAGGGAGCTGAAATGATCACCGGACAGTATAGAAATACAAGCATTTGGCAACATGAAGTACAGATAGAGACACCATCCTATAAATAATCTATTCCTCTTTCATTTATATGGGATCCTGGAAATAATATTCTCTATTATGAAGGAAAGGTGTCAAAGAATAGGACAGAAAACGTGAACACAGCCAAATGGCTTACCTGCCAACACAGGCACAGCTCGCCCTCTAAGTTAGCTGTGCTTTCCTTGTCTGGCAAAATATCTACAAGAAGCAATAAACAGCCTAAATAAAGCATTAATTCTCAGCCTTATCACTTACAGATCCATTATGCCTTCATATAATTTACTAATATTTATCTAGATGAACTAAATGTTGCTGAAAATTTAAAGGTGGTAAACATGCTGTCTGCTGAATTATTCTGTGTGTGCTGGGGAAGTAGCTCATGGCAGAATTGAATTATTTAATTTTATTTTCCAGTATCATGTGGACGAAGTATAAGCTTCATTTTTGGATTATGATTTGTATTATGAAATGCTTATCAAGTGTTTTGCAAAGATTAGTTTGGTTTTAATTAAATAAACCTTTCTCAGGAGAAAGCTCCCAACTACTCTTTGTACCCAGAGGCTACCGTACTTGTTGTTTTTAATTATTTTTCACTGTTACCCAAACTGCTTTGGGTACTCCTACCCAATTAAATCACAGACATGGGCTTCTTATACACAATATGTTTAATATTTAATTTTAATTAAATTAATTAAATTGTTTATTTAATTTTATGTGCATTATTGTGCATGAAGCAATGCAAAATTTATGATAGGAAGAATTTGTGGGAGCTTTCAAACAAGCTAATTACTGAGGTAAAAAGAGACTTATTCTGTCTTTCTAGGGAATAGGCATTCGACCATAAGGAGATAAGAGAAGTTGTTTGGATAAAATAATAGGTGGTTGCGCAGCATTAAGAATTATTTGTTTTACCTTACTTTATCTTGTAACCATTACTTGATCATATTATAATGGATTTGACAACAGCCTTCTCCTGCAGTTGTTGCAGGCAGGTAATCAAGAATTTATCAGGGTAAATAAACCTAAAGCTACAATGTAAATGCACTGGTAATGTTAAAAATTGGCAGATCAGGTGCCACAGATACACATTTTTGGTTACACCCCGAGTATTTTTTCTTCCAGCAGACCAATTTATCTTTTAGGTAATCTTTACGAGAGCCTGCCATTTATTAAAAAGATTAGCAAATAGAAAACCCATCCCGTTTTTACTAGTGCAGGTAATCTGTTGTGATAGACTTTTTTTCCTAATGAAGATTTCTTTCCCATCTGAAAAGGGAAGGGGAAAAGAGTATTTTTGATGCTGTTTTAATCTAGTGGTGCATTGTTTTGAGAAGGTCGCTGGTGCTGGGCATAGACAGAAAGCTGTTTTGCATGACCCTGATGCAGCTACTTCAGCAGGATGTTAATAAGCCAGAAAAACATAAAAATGCCATTTTGTATGGTTATTTTTTATTATTTGTATAAAGGCAGCTCATGATCCTCTTTTGTACCCATGCAGAGGCTGTGGGGACCCATCCAAAGCCCTCTGGGTTCAGTGGGGTCTGTCAGTGCTGGGGGCTGGGACAAGCCCTGTGGGGCTGATTGCTTAACTCTGCAAGAGGCAAACCTGTGGCTGTGCCACAGCTGCCCCATCAGGGGCACAGCTCCGGGGAGGAGGCACCAGGATCAGGGCCCTGGGCTGCCAGGGCTGGGAGAGGGTCCTGGAAATGCAAACCAGGCTAGTGGTGGGAGCAGCCCTGCCTGCTCCTGCAGCTGCTGTGCCGAGCTCAGCTGCGAGCGTGATCCCGGCAGAGGGAAATGCAGGTTCTTGGGGAAAAAAAAAATACAGGGAAGTTGTTTTGCTTCTCCCCTGCCCTCTTCCTGCCCCTTGGAAAAGCAGAATGTATTTTGTGAACTCCCAACATCTGCAAAGTCATGATGGGCATTTTCCCTGTCCTTGTTAAGGGAGTTCATAGTGAAATAGAACATGCTACTTCTCTGACTATTGTGACAATTAAAACAAATATAAATAAATGTATTCACAGGAGTTATTAATATAATAATTAACAAGTCACCAGCCCCAAGAGCAGAGCAGCTAAAAACAATTTTTCTTGAATGTTAGAGATATTCATAGAGCAATAGTTTTATTTCAGCAGATTAAATAGTATCATAAAAGTAGCTGATGATGCAGTAAATTAAAAATCAGACTGGGTCGACTTTACAGCAGCTTTTTTTAGTCTAATGCAATTACCCATTACTGGCTAAACATTAGTTTTAAATCAACAGCAGTTGTCACAAAGAATTTTCTCTTAAAATTATTACTAGGAGAATTTAAAATGAGAGCAATATTACCGGATACACAAGGCCTGAAGAGATCTTAATACTGAAGGAACACACATCATAAAGAGTCATCTAGATATAATTTTTCCCCTGCAGTCTCTATTCCTGCACAGAGCCAGGCAGAGCGGTGCCTGAGCACAGCACGCCTCCCTAACGTGCAGGCACACACCGGGAGAGAAATGCACTCGAATTCACAGAGATTCAGCCTCACCTCGGAGTGGTTAGGCTTAAAGGGGAGCTGTGAATAAGGAATTAGCTGGGGCCCAGCCCTGTGTGGCAGCTCTGTGGCACTCGGGGTTCGGTGCCACTCTGGGTTTCCACGCGCTCGCCGTACGCGATGCTGTTAGGGGACCGACAGCACCCAATTATTTCCAGCCCCTTTTCTGTGCAGTACTGGAAAACTCCGAAGTTCAAAGCCTTTGCATGCTAATGGGAAGAGGGTTTATGCCATGAATTAAATGGGAAAGGGCCACATGATGCTGGAGATTGTCGGCGGGGAGAGCGGGGAGATTTGGGGTGCTGCATGCAGCTCCCCGTAACCAGCACCAGCACAGCACTCAGATCACTTCCATCCCCAGCTGCTGTGACAAGAATGGTTGCAAAACAGGCATTTTAGGTTGCCTGCTTTTCCTTCCCTTCTCAGGAAGATCTGGGTTCTGAGAGAAGACCGGAGAAACAAGTGTGTCAAGCCAACGTGGCGTATTTAGAGCGGGACATTTCACAAGGATAAATAAATGCTTTTTACCAGCCACAAAGACACACAGATGCTCTGCTCTGTGCTCCCATGCTTGCAATAAGGCGGGGAGAAGCTCGGATGTAAAGTTCATGATGTAAATCAGGACAGGCAACTGCAAGGAAGAAGTAGCTATATGATTTACAGAGTAAATTACTGGCTCCACTAGATTTCATTATCTTCACCAAACTGTTCTTTATATTTCAGCGTGTTTATATTTTATTCAGAGATCTTTTCAGGGCAGGAGGCTGAGCATGCACACCGTTGCCATTTCCTGAGATGCGTGCAGGGTTCCAGGAGTTATTTATAAAGGCAAACTTTGACTTTTATAGGCAGGGCGAGATTATTTTCCCTAGCTAAATATATGTTTTAGTAAGTGTGCTAAAGGTACTTTAATATATGTGCCTGTTATCTGATGAGCTTACTGCAACAGCTGCTGTTTATCCATGACGGCATTCTGCTGTAAGATTGATGGGTGGAGGACTCGTAGGAGCCAGCTCCTGGGAGCCCCTGCCCTGGCACCCCAGGCTTCCCCAGCTGCTGCCCCATGCATGGCAAACACAGGCGTGCCAGCCCATGGGCACCATCGGACCACACGGCTCTGCTGTGGCTGTCCTCAACCAAAATGGAACTGTGGGAACCATTTTTGGCTGATCCCAACCTTGTTGCTTTTGGAATGGGGTCCCCAAAGGAGCTGGTGATGGAGGGAGGGAGGATTTGTACACAGCAGTGGTAAGACACAGGCTATGAGTTCTTCCTAAGCTCAGAATTGGAGTAGAGGCCACACAAGGATGGAGGCGAGGCAAAGGGAACATGAGAGGGCGGAAGGTTTGGTGGTCAAATCTGAACTGGAGACTGTTTACTGCTGGGACAGCTCATCCCTTTGTGGTGGTCACTCCTGTGAGCTCAACTACACCATGTGCTGATGCTGTGTTTAATTTCTTTTTAATCCAGCACTGGGCATTTTCCTTCCCTTTGTCCGTGGCATCTGCTGCAGTGTTACCCAATTTCACCTGCACTTTCCACAGAGAGGTCCTTTGCCCCTGGCAGTGCCCATTTCCCCAGGCTCTCTCGCACCTACAGCTTCACTCCCACAGCTGTGGTCACTGAGAGGGTCATCTCCTGGAGCAGGAGCCATCTAAGGGACAGGGAGAACTTCCAGGCCTGTACCCTGCTGCATGGTGCCTCCCCTTCCCTTCCTCATGCTCTGGGACGTGAGGATGAGGATGAAGGCAGACATCCTGGTGGTGGGGGTGCCCTGAGCCACAGGCAGCTATTTCCTTCCACTCCTTATGGGGGTGGACAAGTTTCATGTGACTTAGTATCTGAATCAGGAGTGCAGGTCTTAAGGAAGGGTAATCTTGACCTGACAGAGAAAAACATTTCCACTTGTGCTGTTCAAAGCCATTGAAGGAGCTCCATCAGCCCCAGCATGGCCATCCCAAACTGTGTGGTCAAAGCTGTGTGCTGTACCACACAGGCAGTCTATATTATTATTTAAAAGAAAATAAATAAGAAAAGAGAAAATAGAAAAGAAATATGTAGTATTTGTAAAGAAAAATCTATTTGATGACTGTACTTTTAAGAAAAACTTTAAAGCTGGTCTAGAACAGCACTTCTGAACTTCAAAACACCATGACTTTAGAGGGGTAGAAGTCTTCCCTTTCTAGCTCTGTATCTTTCTGTCCAGCAGGTGGTCATCACAGGCACTTCAGAGCATTTTGCAGTGTATTTATCATTACAGATGTTTGATGAACTAGAGCAATTTAATTATTCCCATTTTTCAGCAGTGGAGCTAAGGAACAGGAGAGTTAAATGATTTGCTCAAAGTAGAACAAGAAACTTGTGGCAGAGAAAGGCTCTGCCCTGGGGCTTTCCTGCAAGACATTGTTAAGACTCAACTTCAAAGGTGGGACATTTTGATACATAAAAATCTGGCTACTGCTCTGGGATGAAGTTTTACCTTGGCTGCCCCAGCTTCAGGCCAGCACGTTGTGTGGTGGTTGAGTGTAAATTTGCCATTCTCGAGGAAAGGAAAAAAGCGCTTCAAGAAGAAGTAGAGGCTGAGATTTTTCTAAAACTGCGGAAATTGATGGGAAGGAGTTAGAAGATGGTTTTATTACTTCCCTGTGCAAGCAGAACTTGTAAAATATATCTCATGAGGTTATTCACACATGTGTAATGTGTGCACATTTGCCAGCGTGTGTATGGTGCACACGCGCATTGTGTTTCTGTTCATGTATTTGATCTATTTAACCATTATTTATTTGATCTATTTAACCATTATTTATTTGATCCATTTAACCATTTTGGGCACGCTCTTTATATTCCCAGCAACAAATAAAATGTCGCCCCATAGGCAGAAGTCTTGCACACTGGGTCTGAGTCTAGAAGTAATTTTCTTTTGTTCGCAGTGGAGTTATTAAGCTCTCGCAGTATGGGTTCACAGCCGAAGTGCTGACAGACTTAATTTCAAGAGCAATGTGATTAGGGCAAGGCACAAGGTAGTGCTGTACCAGTGCTTACCTTTATTAGCTGTGACAGTGGCCTAAGTCCAGCCAGCTGAGGAAAAAAACAAAACTGAGGCAAACAAACAAACAAACCTCCTCCAGCAGCAGAGACAACTTTGGCTTTTGGAGGCGTGCTTTAGGGGACACGTGATGCCAAGCAAATTCCAAACTGGGGGAGACTCACATGTGCTTTTACTAATATTTATTTTATGACATATTATAACTACTGTGTGTTACTGTTGCTATGAACCCTTGGGAAATAAAACTGGGAGCCGTGCTGTGGTGAACCTAATAGTCCACAACTTTATTAAACATGGAAGGCGATGTACGCGGCATGGGCAGGAGCCTCGGTCCCGGCCCAAGGCAGGCAGTGGTGTGGCCAGGAACTCTCCCCAGCACCTCCACGTTCTCCTTGCAGGGCCAGGCTGTGCTGCTCCCACGGGTCCTGCTTTGCACCTGCTCGTGTCCACCGAAAAGAGCCGAAATGTCACCATGCCAATATTAGCTGCATGCAGGGAGCTGCACCCTGATCAGCTGGAGAGGGGGGATTACTCACGGATATTGCTCTGAGGAAAGCTGCACAGGGAAAGGAAAATGAAAGAAAAACAACATTATCTATATAAAAATTCTCTGGCAGCGTTAATCAGCTGCATGTTTGGTTCCCAGTTATTTGCCTGGCTCTTGCTCCAGGTTGTGTTTCTGCTTTGGCATCGCGAGGCTGCCAGGGCTGCTGATGCTTGGTGGGCACCTCCTCAGAGACACCAGTGGTGGGAAAGGGAATGCAAACAAGAAACCTGCCTTCAAAACATCCTTCTTTTTTTTTTATGAGATGGCAAAACCCAAATCTAATGAGTTTGTACAGTCTGAATACCGATCTCATTAAAATGCTCTTTTCCATTTCTTTTGGATCAAACCCTGCTATAGTCCTTCCCTAAATATTAATCATTTGTCTTTTGGGACCATGTTCATTTTCCATTTTCTTCTTCTACCAGCATTTTTAGGGACTGAATAATTGCTCTCTGGAAACAATTATAAACCCAGTTAACTCTTCCCTTTCTCATCTTCTCCTCTAAGTGCACTACATTGTTATGGTTTTAAGGCACATATGGGTAGGGTTCCTTATTCTTTCTTTGTCTGGATTGAGGGCTTGTGTGTAAAAAGAAAAAAAAAAGCAGAAGGTAAATTAATAACTTTTTCACCTTTTTTGAATTCAGTGGCTTTCTTTGTGAGTTTCCATGAGATGGTGGATTGAGAAATGTGAGGCAAAAATAAACAGCTTGCAAGGACTGAGTGGCTGGTAGGACTGGTGGGCTTGTGCTAATATTTGTTTCTAGGCAGGTATTTGAAGAGTATGTCACAAAATTTTGAATCAAATGCATGGCCAGAAGGAGAAGATGTAAACTTCATCCTCCTGTCTTTAGATTTCAGCCCTAATATAGACATATTTTCCCACAGTTACAAGAGAACAGCCATGTGAGGGATGATTTGGTGGAAGAGGTCTTTGCCTGAGCGATATTGAGAATATCTTGCTAAAAGATAACCGGTTATTCTTTTCTCCTCACTGTAGCAAAGGCACGTGGTATTTGTAAAAGTATGGAGTTAAATGCCCAAAATGAGGAAGTGTGTAGCAAAAAGCAGTCTGAAGTTTCTGGCTCTTCAGGGGTCAGACCTTAGAAGCCAAAACTCAGATCCAATAAAGGGAATTAGGAATTTCAATACTAATGAACTATTGTGGGACACAACAGTCAACTCCGGGGGTCCTGCTATCCTAGGGCATCAAAGGATGTTATAAAGCTTCTACTTTAGTTTGTTGTCCCATTAGGAGAAGGGTATCTGTGCACTGACAGAACCCTCTTTTGATATTTTGATTAAAATTTATGAAGTTCTGTAATCATCTCTCCTTGCTGCTCATTGCCATTATGATCCCTAAATGCCCTCTTCTGTGATTTTCCCCTTCTCAAAACTTTTTGTGGCATTCAGATCATCTCTGTCTGACAAAGTGGGAGGACAGAACATTTGTGGAGGCACTCTAGCTCCTAATTGGAGTGATAGTGGCACAAAGGGCTCTGGAAACAATCCATGGTGCTTAGGAACGAGGCCAAGAAGGGCTGCCTGCCCCTCAGCAGTGTCAGCCAAGTTGTGAACAGCACAAGGCCTGTGAGCAGTAAACAACCTGGCTCATCAAGGCTCTTCACAAACTGTGACAGTTGAGCTTCTCTTACTGAGGGGATTTTTCCAATTACTGTCCTGACAGGATCGTTCAGCACCACACTGACTTTTACTTTCTTTCTGGAAGTGGAATAAGTTCATGAAGATCAAATGCAGTTTTTGCTGCCATTTCACACTGTAGGTCCTGTAGGAGGTCAGGCAATACCTGGGACTCTGAGACTCCTCTGAGCTCTGTGCAGGTATCATGCAGGACCCAGCACATGCCAGCAACTCAAGATTTTCTTTGGAAGAAGCAGTTGTTAGAGTCTTTCTAACCAACTTTTCCTGCCCCCTTGAAAAGTCTCAGCTTTAAGGAAGACTTTTGGGAAGATTGTAGCAAAATAATTGGGTAGCTTTTGACTCTGCTTCGTTTCTCCCTGACACTGACAGGCTAGCCTGAACTGTAGTGGTGACACAGAGCTGCTCTTGCATGCTAAATTCCTCTTCAGTCTAGATGGCATTTTTGGCCAGCAAGGCAGAAATCGGTTTTAAGATCTAAACACGACTGGACATGTCACCCTCAGCTATCACCATGGTGAACATGATCAGCTTATGGCAGCAAAATATGGTGCTGGATACACAGACACAGGTAGAGGGAGTGGTAGGAGGACATGTCAGTGTGGGCAGACCCAGGGGAGGTTGGCTAATTTTGTAGCTCAGCTGAAGACTTTCACCTGGCCTTTGTTCATATAGGTGAGACCATTTAGGGCACACAGAAGGGGTTTGGGCTTTTGAAGTACCCATCTGTTCTTGTTACTCATGACACCTTGCTTTGATTGCCTGTACATTTGTTGCCTTAAAAAGAGAATTTTTGTGAGGATCAATCTTTTTATCTCACCAAGGTTTGTGATGTGGTGGCCTAGCCAATAACATCTCATGCAGAAAGTACTGCACTGGCCTTGGCTGTGCAGTTTAAAAAGCTGAATTTTGGTAGTGTGTGGTGCAGTCTTCAGCTACACAAGAGATCTGGTCTTTTGTCTGGTAGCTGAGGAAACCTGATGGATTTGGTCAAACTGCTTCGATGAGATACAATTGGGTAACAGGACCCTCTTTAGCAGGAAGTGCTGGCATGGGAGTTAATATTCCCCTTGATCTTGGGACATCTGTCTTCAGTTGTCTGAAGTCTCCCAAATCTACCAGTGTGACAAGGATGGTGTGGGCACAGCCTGAGGAGCTGGGGGACAAGAGGGTGGACAATTTATCTTTGCAGAAGGCAGCCCTGTGAAACCCTTGAGGAGGAACAGGCAGAGGGTTACAGTTTCCTGCAGGTATAATCCTGAGCCTGCCCAGTTACAGGAAACACATTTTCAAAATCAGCTGTCTCACTTCAGGCTTCAAACCTGTTAACTGCAGTTATCTATCTAATAGATTTTGTAATGATTCTGTGTTTGTGTGTTGGACCTGGAGAACATTGTCTCCATTGCTATGTGTCTCCAGAGCTGCTGAGACAGTGCTTGCTCTCTTTTACTTACTCTGCATCATTTCTTTGCATGACTTCATGTTAATACTTTCTCTTCATCTCCATAAATGAAAGTGAAAGTCACTTTGGTGCCACATTTCCATCCTTTTCCATCATTTTTGCTGAAAGGATCAACAGTCATCTCTTGAAACACTTTAAATTCAGTGTATCTCATCTAGCCTCTGCATGTGGGAAACCAGGGCCAACAGTACCAGTTCATATATTCAAAAAAAGGTCCCTTTTATATCACATTATTTTAATATTAAAGAGAAATTAAAACTTGACAGTCTTATTTACAACTTTGTTTTTTTCAGGCCCCTTTAGATTTCTTGTTTGCTTAAATGGGATGATTTTATGGCTGTGAAGCAAAACAATAGTGTTGATGCCATTTATTATGAAATAGGTCTTCATGGATCATGTTTTGGGAGTATTTCAGTGTCAGTATCCATTCAGACTTTAGCTTTTCTGCAAGACTTAGAAGATCCCAAATGTTGGTTGTGCACACATAATAGCTTATTCATAACTTCTTTATATGCCACTGTTCTTCCTCATAAATACACTAATAAAACTCATTATAGAAATCAAAGCTAGCTAATACAATATATCTGATGGACAGCTGTCTCTGGATGCATGAATTATAATTACATGAAGCAAGATGGTCTTATTATGCCATGATATCTCTGCTCTGAATAAATTTCTATTACTGGAGTGTAATCTTTTGACTCAGGCCAGATGATAGGACCTTGCCCAAGTAAGTCCCTCACAGCATTACTATTGAGCTGTGCTTTCACTTGCAGAATTACAATTAGATAAGTGGTGCTGAAGTTGTGTCTTTGAGTAACAGTGGCCTGAGCGAGGTGGAAGGCTGGGGGGGAGCAAGGAGCATTTATCATCTGAGCTGGTCTCCAGCTTCCAGGCTATAACTTAATGCCATACACTGATTTAGATGTAGCACTTGTCAGCCAAGAATAAGACCATAAGACACAGACATTCGAGGACTTGACCCAGAGTTTATTGAGAATACGTGATTGAACTCTGAGCTGACAGACAGACAGAGACAACCACTAGTGTGAGAAAGAGAATTTGTTCTGCCATGTAAGATTTCAAAATATCTTAAACTCAGATCTGTATTTTAAGCTTAGACCACTCTTAGAGGATTTCTCAATAGCATTTGATGAGCTGAGTGATTTTTCTAAACATTTTTTTTTTTACTGCCTTTTCTTCTGTACTTTGCTAATAAAAAGGCAGCATCTGTTTTTGAGACACCACTTGGGACACTCTTTATTTCAAGGGATTTCTCTCCTCACATCTCCAGTATTCATATGAATGAGAACAAACTGGTACTGAATGTTGAAGCCACAAACCTTTAAGGTTGCTCTAAATTTAAGAGAAGATCTTGCCCAAGTCTTATTTACACGACAGTGCAATGCAATACCAGGTTTCTGCTTAGGCTGAGCTGCAAAGGAAAGGACTGAAAAAGGGCAGACCATCCATGCATTCATTTCTCTCCCTGAAAGTGTTCTGACCTGTTCCGACCCTTCTTCAGGAAGCTGAGCTACCACTGGTGAGTGCTGGCATGAGAGACCTGGAAATAGAGTTTGTGTCCTCAAGAAATGCGGGGAACACATACAAATAGGGAGCTTTGAAGAGAGGGAGTTTCTTTATTGCTGTGCCTGACCTGCCAGGGAAGGTGCAGCACACCATGGCAGTCAGTTCTGTTCTCCTCCTCATCTGCTGCAGAAGTTAGAGCAATGGAGAATCACAGCTATTACAGGACAGAGCCAGAGTAAATGACCATGAAACTGCTCCCCCAGTCCTACCCTGGGAGGTTGTCTCAGGTATTGGGCAGAATCAAGAATATGCAAAGGATTCATGAAATAGTCAGAAAGTAAAACAAAGCAGTGGAAGAAAAAGCTCGTTTCTTGACTTTCAGAATGCATTAAAATAAAAACAAATGTTCTCCAATGCTTTCTACCCAAAGATGAATAATCAGTTTTATATTTAGAGATAATGAAGGCATCATATGCACAGTGAGAAACCTGTTCTTGTATTTATTATATGTAAGTTTTGATTTAAGCTACTTCTGCTTCACAAATGTACTTAATATCAACAAGAGTACTATTTACACTGATTTTTTAATTAAAGGAATGTAGTCATCTTTTATGCTTGCAGTTTGCCTGCAAGGAGATTTTTTTTCCCTTCAAATTCATTCTGTCAAAATGGCTAGACAAATTGTTTCTGGAAATGTATTTGAATTATGGATGATTTGTGAGTCGTCCATAGCAAGATATTTGCTGTAGCTAAAAGTTATGAATGTACCTAAACTTGTCTTTTGAGCTCCTTGTGTTACCAAAGGATAATCAGTGTTTAAAAAAAGGTGCTTCATCCTCTGAATGAATTCCTTTGGATGTACCTTTCTATTATCTATGGAAAAACTCTTGCAGACTTGGAGCCTAAAATTTTGATGGTTAAAGAGATCTATTTTGTGACTAGTCATGTTAATTCAGGTACAGCTTTTGGTCCTCAACAAACAGATGTAGTATTTATGGACTGTGCTGCTTCTGCCCAAGCCAAATTTCAACTCTTGACAAAATTGTTTTCAACTTTAGGCCAAAATTCAGAGTTTGGGAGCATTTGTATGGAAACACCCTAGGAAGGCTGGGTTGTGGAAAGGAAAGATGAAAGAATGGCTTGGTTTCTAGTTTGGTGGTAGGTTTGTGAATAGTTTGTGGACTTTGGCAGTTCAGAGGAAATATGGTGTTGACATTGAAGGACAGCAGTGCTATACACTGTTGGCAGTGGGCAGAGTGGGTCTTGTGACAGGAAATTACAAAAGGTGAAAATAAAAATAAATAAAAAATAAAGGAGAATCTCGGCAATCTGTCTGATGCTGGAAACATTAATTGATACTTTGCAAGCATGATAGTTTTCTTGGGGGGGAAAAAAAGGAGAGAAAAGAATCGAAGTTGTCGTGATTGGTGAAATACCATTCAAAAAGAGCTCAGGAGAGTGAAATGGGGACAATTCCTCAGCCTGGTGGCAGTCAGTGTCCCCATACCCTCTGGAGCACCCCACCCCTTCAAGGCTACTGCTCCCATGCCAGGAATTTCATCCACAGCATGAAGGGTGCGGAAATGGGCTGACGGCTGTGATGCCTCAGGACATCTTTACCAGCACCCTTGTTTGTGAATGTATCTGAGCCACAATGTGAAGCACAGAAAAAGAGAAAGTGTTTTACATGCTTTTAAACACAGGAACTGCTGATACTGTCACTGCCTGGGTTTGCCTACAAACAACGCACCCAGCTGAGTAATTTATTCTCAGTGTATAATCTCTGACGGCTGGAAAGCAGAAAAGCTGCTCACTACATTTGGAAATGACTGCAGCTACAAGGTGAGAGAGAAGTATTTAATATCTATTTTGAAACCAATACTGGAGGCACCTGATAAACTGCCAGAAGATGGGGTTTGTAACACACAGAAAGCTAAAAGCTGAAGAACTAACAAACATTGAAGCCACTATAGGGGGATTTAAAATGCTGTGAAGTCTGGACTCAATTTATTTTGTCCTTATAAAATGCAGTTGTTTAAATCTCATGGGTCAACAAGTGAAGACTGAGAATTTCATAAGAGTGGGCATTTTTTGAGTGGATTCTCCTTCAAGGGTATTGCAGTATATGGGGCACATGGGCCCTGGTTCAGTCCACCATGAGAAGGAGCATGAAACACCAAAAGAGCAATGATAAACACAAACAAAAAACCCAAACCTTTTTAAGCCTCAGAACTATTTGTGTCTGGTTATGTTTGGAGTATTTGTTGGTGTTGCCAAAACTCCTCTTATTCACTGTCTCACTTTGGAAACAGGGAGAGAAAGGCTTCAAATGGTAACATTTAAAAAGGGCATCAACACCCAGGAGTATTTTGTTACTGACCCCCAAGTTTTTGTGTCTCATCAATAAAATGCACCAGGTCCTGCAGGAGAAGGACTCCTGTAGATTTTCCATCTCCCTTTATCCCAAGGCTATGTGCCATGGCCTGGTGGGTGCCATGAGGGCTGAGGGTGGCCCAGGGTGACCCTGGTGCAGCAGTGTCACCTCCAGAGGTGTCCCCAGGAGCTGTGCAGCCACGTGTGGCCAGAGATTGGTGGTTTTCACAGTGACAGGCTTGAGCAGCAGGAAGGACAGGCACAGAGAGGAAGTTTGTTATCAAACCAGAGCTTGAGCTTGGCTCTAATCTCTGGAGTAGAATGGGCCATCCTGCAACGGGCAGAGACTACAGAAAACCAAAAGGTGAGGGTAGGTATAAGATTATAATAGGTGTGGAAAAAATCAGAACTTTTTATCAGCTACCAGTTGTATTGCTCCAAGGAAAAATGAAGGAAAGGGTTTAAGAGTGTTGTTTTATAGTAGAGAGGAAAGATCTGGATCTACAGATAGGTGTTTATAAGTCAAAGGCAATAATTTTACTGTAGTGGAAACAAGAAGTGAGATTTTACTGCTGCACCATAGTCCAGGCTATAGTCAACTGCCTTGGGAAGGATCTTTATGGTGTAAATATAATCTTGGCAACCCCTGTCCTTGTGAAATCAGCTGTACAGCAGCGTGTTGCATCTCCAGCCTGTTTTTTGCTGACATCCAAAAACAGGGGCAGGACTTCTCTGGATGAGGTATCACCTAACCCCACAACCAGGGACTATCCCTGTCCAAAAGCAATCACGTTAAACCAGTACCACCAACCCCTTCAGCAGCATGTCAGTCCCTGCCATGCTGCTGTTGATGTCTATAGGAGACTATTCATGAAATTCACCATGCATCCAAGCACTTGTAACATCCTTTATTAATATGAGCAGCAGAAAAATTCAGACAGAAGAAGCAAATGAGTGATGGGCAAGAGGAAAAAGGAAATTACGATGGCAAGCAGACAGCTGTGAAGACTAGCAATGTGCCCAGCTGATGGTACTGCAACCAGAATTTTTAAAATGTGTAGTAGGAGATAAATAAACTGATAAATAAAATCGATCTCGAAAGGCCACATGGGAAAGATGCACAGTCTTGATTACCTAATTATGGAAGGGATATTGCAGAAATGGAAATAGTACAACAAAGTCCCATAATGGCTTAGAGTCTGGAGACTCCAAAATGCTTAGTGAAACTAGGTCTGTGTCCCTTGCAAAGAGAAAAGATTAAGAGGGGACCTGGCGGAGCTGCCAAGGGCTCTGGGGGGAACCGCAGGGAGCAGTGCTGCAGTTATTAGAGCTAATGTCAAATATGAGGACGAGGGACCCGGCTCCAGCGAGGTCTTGCACTGTACAAATGTAATACATTTTTTTTTTCCAGAGGGTATATATTATAAGCTACCAGATGCTGCTCTAGAAGCAACCGATCTGACCAGATTTCAAATAGAGCAAGAAGCATATGGAGAGAGAGGGGGAGAAAAACAGTATATTATGGAGAACAACTGTTAACTGGAGGAAAGGATAGGCCTAGCTGGGCTTCCTGGCCTCCTGCCATCTTAAGATTTTCTTATGTCCCTGTGTAATCTTCTGACTTTTGATTTAGATGTTTCCTAAAAATGTGGCCCAGTGGTTGGTACATACTAGGCATTAGCCCAAGAAAAGAATGAAAAAAAAATGCACTGTATCTCATTAAAGAATTTTTAAAGGGAGACTTTGAGGCGCCATTTGCTTCTTGTTACTCATCTTTGCAAATGTCTCTTGTCTTCCCAGGCTCTGCCCTGATGTGCTAGTGTTAGCAGCCTGTGGATTTCTGAGCAAAGCTGAAACAGGGTCTCGGGGCGGCCAACCTAAGGCGGGCAAGAAGAGATGGCAGCGTGAAGCTGAGGAGGAGGACAGAAATAAGATCAAGTGAAGTAAATGATACAAGATCTTTGCGTGCACATAAACAGTATCAGGTGAAAAAATGCTGTCTGGTAATGGCTTTTCAGGCAGCTGTTGAGAGTAAGGATCGCGCCTATATTTGAAATATTTACGGTTCAATTAACAGCATTTGTTTCCATAAAATATTTTAAAACAGAGCGGTATTTATCTTTAATTATTTTTCATTTTCTTTAGTGAAAGATTCCAATATAGATATTGCTGTAGGCACAGGGGGCACTGAACACCAAGAGGTGGATTCCGTAAACAATTTCTCTCAAAGCGCTACAAAGTTTAAATATTAATTTGTCCATAATTGGCAGAGAAGCAATTAAAAATGCTACAAAGCTGACTTTCTGCCTCCTTTACTTTCTCCTCCCTTTTCATTTAACCACAGTATAGAAAGTAGATGTAAAACAATAGGACCCTGAGCAGTACGGCATTCTAAGCCTAGCTTGCCTTAAAGCTACAATATGGATTTAATTTATATGCAAATGTAAGCAATAAAAAGCCAGACACTGTAGAAATTATAGTATTTTTCATAGATGCTTCAGCACCATCACACAAGCCAGCAGTGATTTCAAACAAGGAGCTAATTATTACTGGTCACTAAGCTACCTTTTTCTTTTAATATCTCTCTTTCTTCCTTCAACTCCCCCCCTGTTTTTTTAACAATGAGTAAATTATTTTCTCAAGCGAGGAGGGGTGGGGTGGGGGGGAGAGAGAGAGAGAAAGAAACTCGAATATTGGGGGTGAGTGAATGAAAACAGCCAGAAATATCTCCTGTGAGATTCAACATCAGGATAATTTCACAGTCTCGCTTTTTGACTGCTGTGTCCTGAAGCTGACCAGCACCATGCAAGGCTGATCAAAGGCCATCGGAAACATCAAGTAAGCCTAAATGGGGCTAAAGTATGCTAATAGAGAAGCTAAATGTACTTTAATCCTGTTATAATACAAGGTAACTTAGAGGCAGTGAAGGGCCTTGTTGCTTTTCCCCACTGGGTCCAGGACCCCTGCAAATCTTGAATAGAAGTTGCTTCCTATTCTTCGCGGGCTGGGGTATGGCTTTCTCAGATGCACACACAGTCCCCTCCTCCTCCGTTTACTGAGTGTCAACAGTCGGCTGAGCAAGACTTCTCCGCTCCTTAGATCAGCACCCTGTGACCTTCCACATTTAAGCACAGACCATTAAGCTAAGCTTTCCAGCTGTTGCCTGAATTATGAAAGCTTTTTTTTTTTTTTTTTTTTTTTTTCAGGGGAGGGCAGAGCTTAGAGGAAGGAACACAAGGCAACAGTTTTACATTATGGACCCGCTGCCACCCAACTTGCTATGCAGAGCGATGTGCTTTCCTGCAAAGGGCTGCGGCAGACGGGTGACGTTGGCTGGAAACAGGGGCTCACTTTGAAGTGATTCAGGCCCTGGGTTGTCCAGATTCAGCATCATTGTGCTCTCTCAGGGAAATGTAATCTAATTTTAGGAAGAGGAGGAAACAAAGTAAACGTGACTGAACCGCGCTGCACCGTCCGCACCGGCCACCACCGCGTCCCCGGGAATATCCCTGGGCAACTTTCTTCATTTTCCTTCTTTTTTAGACACCAATTTCGGTGCATACTAGCCAAGAGAGGAAAAAAAGGGTGGTAGTTCTGCCTGTGAAATGATATGCTTTGGTGGATGCCCCAAACTAACTACTGCTTGCAAACCCCAGATTAAAAAAAGAAGACTGATGTAATTTTAAAGCCAGCCAACTGCATTAGTGACTGTATCAGAAGATTAAAAACAAAGGTTTCATTGAAGCACTACCTCCCACTGTGCAGCTGAAAGTCTCATGGCTGAGGCAAATGGTCCTAAATATCTTTCTGTTAAGTACAAATTACATACTGGATATATTAAGTTGTAATGGTGCATTTTTCAAGAGTCACTTTTCTTGTATGAGAGCATCAGTAAAGACTCAAAAAATGCTGACTGTATGGCAAATGGAAACAAAAAGGAATCTGCCTTTTACAAAAAATGTTTTGTTCATATAAAATCATATTTTTCTTCCATCTCCCCCCATCCCCCAGTGAAGCCTGGAATTTCAAATGCCAGAACCAGTATGTACAGTTAAGTCCTTTTGAAATCCATGGCAGAGAAATAGTATCCTGGCCTAGCAAACTATTATCTGAATGTACATTCCTAAGCCTTACCCCTCAGTGTTAGTGCTGATGGGAGTCCTTCAGATCAGCTGAAACCTAACTGAATAAAGATGCTCCAGAAAACATCTTTTTAATGTGGAATTATCTTTCATTTACATAGGCAACATCCCTTAACTCGGCACATGTGCTAGAATGCTTCATGCAATAGAAACATTCATATAAAACTTAATGATGAGCATTCATTCTGCTCCCAAATGATCAATAAAATGCAAAGTTAGTACACAATGTGCAAAAGAGTCTGCCAGTGTGCATAAACTTGCATTAGAGTGTGGGGTATAGGTACATCACGGCTCTGGGAGCAGAGGAGGAGAGCAGTGCCCCACCTGGGGAAGGGACAGTGGCACCAGGGCTGTCCCTGCCAGTGTTCCCAACCAGCCCTGGAATGCTGTGTGTCACACGTGCAGCACCACACGTGCAAGCATCCACGTGCACTGACACACGTGCACAGTTACAGCAGGTGAGAAGTAGGACAAAGCCGGCAAACACAAATAAAAAAACGCCATCATAACATCCTCTCTTTGCATTGTCAGTGCAGGCCCACTTGTGAGTGATTTCTCCACAGAAATAATTTGCAGCTAAATCAGACAGAAGAAGCATAGATGGGAGCTGTGGATAAAAGTTAAACTAATGGAGTGGTGCACCTTTGCCCAGATACCTTTATGTTGATTGTGTACAAATGCTTTATTCCAGCAAATAAACTGTGAAGGATTTGAGAGAATACAGCTGGGCAGTACAGAGTTAATATTAGCAAAATGTTTTTGGCAGGGACAGGCTAAGCGTCTGCTGAAATATTTGAATTCTAATCTGCTCCTATTTACCACTGCTGGGAATAATGTTCTCATTTTTAGGTGTTTATCTACCTATCTAGTCACCATTCACCACTTTTATTGTTTGTCTGTCCTTCCCTTACAAGATTAACTGAATTGCAGTTGTGTTTTAATTATCAACAAATTTTGAACTGAAAAGCATTTGCATGACTCTCTTCAGTTCAGCTGTAATTTTCTGGATTTGTTTTTAATTAACAGAGATCCTTCCCAACACATATGAAGCTTGATGGAAATCTTTTTTTTGTATAAACACCCACACAGCATTTTTGCTGCACATTATCTTTCCAATTTCTCCATCACTCTTTTAAAAATAAAAACTTAAAAAAAATTGAATGATCAACTCCAAGTGGGCAGTTTCTGTCCACAAGAGCTCCAGTGACAGCCTCAGAAATTGTTAGAGGGTTACTAGTTCAGTAATACTGCATGGAAAGACTTGAGATTTCCCCTCTAAACTTCATTCTAAATGTAGGTGTTAATCCTTATTTCAGGTGCTCATAATTTACAATACAATGGCCATTTGAGGTCATATGTGACTGCTCAAATACATTTCTACTAAAGTTCAAAAATTTTTATTTATTATTTTGATTTATTTACCTCTGGAATATCAGAATCTCTGTTGCCACCACAAGAAAACACCATAGTCTGAATAGAGAGGAGCCACAAAAACCAGACCAACATGAGCTGTACATTAGCAGCAATGGTGAATTGACGTGCACAGTTTGTTTTGCTCTTTCACATTTTTTGTAACTCTTTGCGTCATCTGTATTTATCATCAAAATGTCTGTTTCTTCATCAAGCACTTATAATTTTGTCAAGACAGATGATTAATGTTTTGTGTAGTTGTTTCCAGACCTGGCAGCTAGCGTCTCTTTCCCATATAGAGAATTATCAGAGGCTCTGGCAAGGGCAAAAGCCGCTGGAAGTGCAACTCTGTGGCAGCAGGAGAGGTCAGGAACTGGCTGGAATTGTTAGAGCACGTAGCAAAGCTGGGAACATGACTCAGTCATTAGTTACCTGTTCAGTTATCTTCACTTTATTAACAGAGATGGGGCAGGTGCACTGCCCATGCAGGCCAATCCATAGGGAACACATACACCACGCACACTCTGTGTGAAAGGTACTATGTTTTCTCCACACTGTTTTCATATTGAAAATGTATTAAAAATATAAAGAAGAGTTGTGATGAGGTTGTAACAAAAATCCCACTTGTGTTATGAATTAGAGTATACATCACCGAGTTTTGATTCCAAATCTTTTGTCTCACCAAACTTCCCAGACTAGTTTTGAGCTTATTTGGCCTTCCTGTCTCCAAGAAGATGAGGCTGAAACATTGGCAATGCCTCCTCCTGTTCTGGTAGCCAGATTTGAACAGGCTCAACGCTGCTGCAGAAATGCAGTTTGAGATGCTGTGCTGCATGGGCCTTTGGAAACTTTACTAAGATGTCCCTCTTCTGAAATAAAAAAAAAAAAAAAAAAAGAAAACCACTTGGTAACACTAGGTGAGTTTTCTTACCTGTGCTCTGGACTGGGAGTTGAGCTGCAATGTTTACAATTCAGATGTGTAGTACATTATGGGAGGAAGCCACAGCTGACTGTTTCTCTGAATCATGCTTGGCCCCAAGTCTGAGACGAAGAAAGAGTCAATATATATTTGCCTGTGGAGTAGCTAATTAGAACAATTAATCTGAGAACCAGAACAAGCTGTGAGACCATGAGCTGATTCAGGCACGCCCTCCACTAACTTAAATTTTGATCAATGTTTAGAGCACCATGGGAAGGGCTGGGGTGCTGGGGCTGAGATTCAGGCTCACCCTCCGTGCCCCTGGTGCTGTGGCAGGCACTGAGACTCCGGGCAAGGCGTTCTCCTCCTGTCCCTGAAGCAGGCCAATGACATTCACTGCCTTTGTGGATACAAGCAGCATGTTGTGAATGAAATGTTAAGTACATCTCAAAGCCAGCCAAGACAAGAACTGCATTTTTCTTCCCAATATCTATTAGCTCAGAGCAACGGAAGAATCCCACTTGCCACCAGCTCCCTGTTCTTGTTTGAGGATGTGGAGCTAGCCAGATCATATCCATCAGATATTTGCTTTCAGGGTTGCATGGAAGTGGAGTGAAAGAAAGATCTTTTGTGGGGATGACATGCTTGGAAATATACTTGTCCAAAGCAAACAGCTCTTGCTCTTTCTCCAGCTAATTCACTGAAAAGATACTATTTTAGTCAAGAAAATGGTATCAATTCTCCTCCTTTTTGGCAGGATGGTGGCAGGTTTCCCATGTAGATTTGTGGAAGGTATAATTTTGACAGGAGCATCTGGCTCCTTTGTGAGCTGCACAAGGAATTGTGTGGCAGTGGCTTTAGGTCGGCCTCTGGTTGAGCCATGTGGGCAGCCCTTTGACATGTCTGTGCTGCTTTTCCTGTGCACTCTGTTTTGTTTTGACTCCCTTTTGAGCTTCCTAAATATGCAGCCTTGCTCTGCAGATTCCCTGGGACAGTTTCATTCATGGGTCCTGACAAGGACTGAGGTATTGCCAGGGCTCATGGATCCATTCTTACAGTGGTGCTGTGCGTTACATTAGCAGACAGCTGCTTTTGGCAAGGCTTTTTTTTTTTTTTTTTTTTCCTCAGAAATCCTCTTAGAGAAGGGAGAAGAGTGATCTCTGGGTAGTGGAGCTTTCAGTTATCAAAATAAACCTTGCCAGGTTTGAGAATTTAAAAGCAATTGTGAGCTTTCCTAGTACAATAATATGTACTGTGGTCCTTTGCCCTCTTTAAGCAGCTGATGCCTGGCTTTTATCTTCTAGGTGTATTTACAGTAAAAAAAAAAATCCCTGAATTTCTTTTTTTCCTTCCCTGTGAATGGTGTGACCTGAAAATGTGCTTTTAGCCTTATTTACACAAACACAATCCCAGCAGATGTTCTGTCATCAAGAACGTGCCAGCTTGTTGCATTTGGCATAGAACACTGGCACAAGGGTGCATAATAGCTTGACTTCTCCTCCCCAGATCCTCTGGGTGGTTTGGGCACCATGCTCCAGACGTGTGCAGTTGTGCCTGACCCTGTGAGTGACCAGAAGGTGACCACTGTGAGTGGCTGGAGAGTGACCACCAGCTGTGCTGCCACTGGGTCTGTGCAGCCATGGGTGGTGACAGCAAGGAGCTGGGCAGGTAGGGAAGAAGCAGCTGGAAATCCAAAGTCTGCCAAGCTCTGTTCTTTCTTTGCACGTCCTTGGGCTGTGTGAGGAAATTCACCTGTGCTGGATGCATTGATGACACAGCACAGAGGGTCCCTGTCTCCTCCTGGTGAAGCTTTCCCTGAGGCCAGCCCTCCATCCCTTGCACACAGGGCTGGGTGGGCTGTGAGCCCTGGGCATGGCTGTGCTGTGAGCAGCTCATCATGGACATGTGTGCTGTGCCATACAGACTGAAATCACCAAAAGTATGTTCAGGAGAGATCTCTTGGCTAAGAAAGTGTACAGTGAGAAGGGAGGATGGAGTACTTTGTAACTGCATGTCTGGACAAATTTGATGGCATTGGGAACAGTTCACAAATAATGAAGTGGAGCTGTTTTAGAACAAAGTAGTTCATGTTTATTCAAATTAGGAAAAAGCTTGACTAAATCAGGGTTTAAAGAGGAGCCCATGGCTGAAGCATATTTAAAGAGATCGTCTGGAGTCCATGGCATTGCTGCAGAGAGTGTGCTGGCTTTCCTTGCCATGAAAAGCCATAGAAACACAATACAAGTGCAGAAAAAAAGCATGTGTGTGTGTGTGATAAGATGGAGGGAGAAGCCTGTGAGTCTAGCAAAATTACAGCACTATCAGAAACATCAAAAACATTACTATGCTATTGAGAAATCCAAAATAATACACTGGGGAAGGTGCCAGCTCAGGTACAGTATATCTGATTTTGCAATGCCAGTGGAAAGGAAGAACAAAGCAACTGGTTCATTTGCAGCAAACCAGTTGAAGGAAAAGATATTACCAGAGCCTTTCCATGGGCTGACAGACTCCCCAAAGTGCTTTATCAGCCAAGCATCTCCAGAGCCATCACAGCTGTGTCTCTACAGAGCAGAAGCACTGCTGGTGCACGACACATGCAACAGAGTGTGCCAGCATGACCAGCAATGGGAATGCTGTTATCAGGCAAATGGAGCTGCTCCCCCACCCCTTGGTTCCCTCCCACCAGCAGAGAGTTTGATTTCACATTGCTTTTGCTTTCTAAATTGGTCTAACTAATGTAATCAGACAGAAACATCCTGTTCCAATGTCACTAATGCTTTCCAAACTAGATGGCCTAATTAAGGTCACTAATTTCATTGTCTGAGACAATTTCTTGAGAGATATCTAAGTGGATACTAGAATAGGTCATATCACTACATAAAATTAGCAGAGAAAAGTGTAAGAAAACACCCATGTCAACTGGAAAAAAGACTTTGGGTCTTCAAAATGTACAGACAACAAAAACATAATTACAAATGATGATGAGTGAAGGGAGAAGAGAGAAAGCCTATTCCCAGAATGGAGCCATTTGCCAGACTTAGGACCTGTGGGCAATTGAAAGATTTGCACAAAATCAACACTGCAGGGCCGAGTGCATAAAGGTGATGATGCTAATTTTTCTACTGTTTTGGAGCCTACATGTTGTTGCTAGAAGATAAAGCAGATCAAGAAAATAGTCCTAATCTGTATTAATGGGCACAGTGGAGGCAGCGTGCCTATTCACTTGCCCCAAGATGTGCTTTGCAACAAGGAAGATGAAACCTGTGGTGGGATCTCTGAGGTTGCTGTTAAACCACCACAAAGCTCAATGGCCAGAGGGAAAGTAGAAGTCTGATGAATGCTTCACATCTGCTGTTGAATTGTTTTTGGTTAGAGTCAGCTAGGAATATTAGGAACCATCTCAAACATGGTGCTACCAGGAAATCATGCTAGAATAAAAATATTCAGACAAATCAGGAGACTCAGCAGTAGAAAGATCTCACCTCACAAAACCCTCAGACATGTTAATTTTTATGACATTTCACACAGAGAGGTGATGGCTGAAGTGGCCGTGCTGCAGTCAGGGTTATGTGGGTGATGTCTGGCCAGGGGCTGCTCCTTGGGCTGCTGCTGTCTGTGGTTTCTGCCTGCTAGGGCATGGCAGGGCAGGAGAACCTGCTGAGGCATCAACTCCCTTGGTCGTGTCCAGCCTGCCCTGTTCACTGGCAAAAGAAGGAGTTGCAGATGCAGGAGATCTCCAGGAATGTTTGCTGACCTGGGAGGAAAGAGCGTGCCAGTCCCCAGGATGTCCTGTGGGAATCCATCTGGGACTGGCCATCTGATCTGGAGAGCCAAAAGGAGTGTGGGACTTGAGTGCCACAAACTGAAATCTTTCATTGGGACACATGGGAATGATGACAAACACAGGCAAAGATACGCAAGAGGACACCAAGTACAGCTAATGATTTCTGTAAGGCAAACATTTTTTTTCTCTATTGTGTTTGAAATATTAAAGATAGCATGTATCTCTGTTATCTAGTATTTAGCAGCATTATTTTGATAAGAACAATGTGTATTAAGGTTTGCACAACATCAGTTCAAGACAGGGAGACTGAAAATGTTCAAAATCTTCTAAATCATTTCACAAGCACAGCTTCACCTTTGTCCTACATGCAAGACCAGGTTTCAAACTAAACCAACACTTAGTGCACAGCTATGACTCCTCTCATGTTCCATTCACCATTGTGGTGAGATCTGTGGATGCAAATAAACACAAGAACAGCCAGTGAAATGCCTGGTGGTGAAAGTGGGTGTGGAGGTGACCCAAGCCACAGAGGACTTTTGGCCGTCAGGAGGATTTCATGGTAGCATTGGCCACACTTGCAGTTTGCTTCCAGTTTATAGTTACCAAAGTAGCTATATTTCAATCCCTTAATTTGTCCAAGTTAGTCATGCAAAACCATAAATTGAATCTCTGGGCATTTGCAGTGAAGCCTGTCCTCTCTCTGAACTCAAAAAGCAATTTTCTGACATATCAAATTACAGCCAGCTTTGAGATAGGTACCTGGTTAGTATAGAGCATTGAATATCCAGTATATTCTGAATATATGTTAATGGTAAACTGGCTAATTTCATTTCCTTCTGTAGGTGTGTAACTCTGGCCATCTTGATAAAGTTTTCACATTAGTGCAGAAGTTAGAAACCCAGCACAGACAACACTGCTGAGGTCAATATCAGTTAGATTTTCTCAAAATACATCTAACTAGGAGTGGTAGGAACGACTTCCAGGGGTAATGACCTATATATTGCATGGTCCTAATTTTGCTAAGAAAGTTAATGCCAGAGTTGTGTGAAGTTTAGCAAGAGCAGGGTATTGTGAATAACCCCATAATTTATATTTTAACTGAATGTGTAGATATTACTTTGGAGTAATGGTCATGATTGAGTCTTTGTGCAGATATTTAATGAAATTTTGTATTCCTTGCTTGAAGCTCACTAATTCATCATCTTTTGCTGTAATAATTTCATGTCACCTACACCAAAAGAGCATTACCAGAAACATCACTTCCATCTATACAACACAGGACAAAAGTTCTCTCTTTATTGCCAAAAGGATATACAAAGGGAAAAAATATAGGAAGTGTTATGAACAGACCAGAGAAAAGGCCAACAGCTCCTCCTAACCCCAAATGTCTCAGATCTTGTGATTATCTGGACCTTGAACATTTCAATATAACTTTTTAAAAAACCACTGCAGTCTTAACTATTTCTTTGGCTTTCCAGTATATGTCAAATAACACAGCAATTTATTTCCAACACAAAGCACCCTAAAACATGAGCTTATTTTTATCTTACAAAACTGACAAAGATCCTTTGAAGCATTCATCTCATAACTGTGACTTTTCAAACCCTTTTTTTCAATTGCGTCATAAGGAAAACTTTAAAACATCTTCAGACTTTTCAATTGTGTCATAAGGAAAACTTAAAAACGTCTTCAGACTTTTTAGAGGCTCTTTGCACCTACAAGACCCAGCCAGGAACAGTCTCACAGTCTCAATGTGTGTCAGCAGCTTTATTTTACATTAAGATTTTTCACCAGGCAATCAGTCTGGCAAGTGAAAATATGCTGGTTTGCATGTGTGAACAGAGACATGATTTTAAACAAATCTGAGACCACTCTTGCCAGTAGCCCCGTTAAATTGTTTTTATCAGTCTGGTTGACTGGAATGTTTGAGTATTTACAATAGACTCAAGAGTATTAGGCTGAAAGTCTGTCTAATGCACTACCAAATTAGACATGGCTAAGCAGTTGTGTAGCAGTTTTCAGCTGCATACTCCAGAACAAAAAATTAAAGTGTCATGAAAAAAACCTTAACAAAGTATTTTAATTGAGAATCTTTAGGACTTCCCTCTCCATTTTGCTTCCTGAGGGTGCTCTGAGAAAACAGAACCAAGCTGTAAGTCATGTGGAGCACTGTGCTCATCCTAAATCTTCTTTCTTTGGAGGCTGAGCTGCTTTTGGTAAGCTAGTGCTTAGTGAGGAATGAAAGCATGTAGCTGGGCTACTCTGAGACTTGCTGCTGTGCTGCAGTGGTGGCTTGTTCATGGCTCATCCATCCCCTTGGTGTTGAAGGCACACATCTGGTCCTGCACATTGTGTTTGTCATTTATCCTCCCGTAACAGGATGCTTCCCAGAAGTTAAGCTGGAATGGGGAAAATAGTTAATCATGTGCATGAATTTGGTAGAGAAAAACCCCCTTACAACATTTAAATAGGAAAATATAGGGTGGTTAAAAAGAATGTTACAAGTGATTGAAACTGGAGGAACAAAGAAGCAACCAGGTGTACAGTTAGTCAAATGATGCAAGAAAAGACTGAGTCAGGAATGGGGTTTGACCTCTGGAATTTGTTGGGTTTACCATTACAGCTTGTTTACACAAGGCAGTTGGAAATTAAAAAATTGTCTAACTAAAAAGCCAAAGAGATATCTGGGATTCACTCAATACAAATATATACAAATATGTACACAAACACAGACACACAGACACACAGACCCACAGATGAGCAGACACACATATATTTATGATTCACTTCTGGAATTAGAAATTTCTTTTTCCCTTCAGTCTAGGGTTTAATCCAGGGGAAAAGCCTCCTCATTTCAGCCCAGACAGACATCTTGCTATTGTCCCCAAACATCTCCAGTGCACACTCAGGTGCCCAGGGGTAAATCTGTTCTGCAGCTGGGGCAGCACAGGTCACACTGGAGGTGTCACAGCTACTTGTGGCTTGTATTACCTCAGCTAAGGTGCTGCTGCAATTAGTAGTGTAAGTTAGCATAGCTTTTAATCTCCTCTTCTGTCTTTCTTTAGAGCTACATTCACTTTTGCTTCCATCCAAGTTTCATCTTTGAGCTCTGAGTTGCACTCAGATAGGAAATGTCAGCTGCCAGCTGGGTTTACAGACTTGGATGAGGGCTTGGAAGAAAGGGACACCCCAGAAGACTACAAGGCCTTGCTGTAATAATATTAAACTTCTTGGTCAAGTGACTTCACTGGACACTTTATTTATTGATAGTTTGAGGAGAGAGAACGAAGAATCATGTCTACTTTTGATTATGACCTGGCCATGGGCCGCTTGCCCAGAACTTGGCAGGAGGACCCCAGCTTCTGACAAGTTTGACTCTTGCAGCCATTCCTCACAGTGATCAGACTGAGCCCAGTCTGGTGAGGAAACAGGGAGATTTTAGGAGGGCCTGCACTTGTTCAGGGAGCAGGGGCTGTGCAGGAGGCAGGTGGGCAAGCCCTTCACACAGAGAAGCATCACACCACTCAATGGCTCCTTGCATCAGTTTGCAATTAGCTTGTGTGCAAAATTTCCCTCATCAGCATTGCTTAGCTTGAGATCTGACATGATCTTTCTTTTCTTAGCTCTTGCAGAGACTGCTGGTGAAACACGGGAGCTGGAGCTCCTGCCGTGCAAGGATGGGAGCTTTTCCCTGTTTTCCATGGAGTCAGGAATTTTCTCTGCCTGGGCCCTGTGTGCTAGTGCTAGCTAGCAGGCAGAGCAGGGAGCTGCCACCGAGGCTGCCATTGATGTGGTGCCTGGGACGAGGTGTGGGAGGTGCCTGGTGTTTTGCTGCTGCAGGTGGTGCCTCAGTCTGGGCGCCGTTTGCTGCCCCGTGGTTTTCTGGTTTGTTCCTCTGTTTACATCAAGCCTTCATGAAAGGGTGAGGTGCTGTCATGCAGACCAAGCAAAAGAAACATAAAAATACACACACAAGTTGGAAGAAATGTGGGCATGTAATTAGGCCTGAAGCCATCAGGGGTTTGCCCCACTCGTTTGCCTGCTGGGGGAAAAGCCATTTACAGAGAGAGAAGATGTCCCCAGCCCTCCCATCCAGACCTCAGCCCTGTGTCTTCTTCTCCCTCTGCACACTCCATCATGCCATCAGGAGCTGGAGCACACACCAGGCTCTCCAAATCCATTCAGATGCTGACCATGGAGTCTGAATCCCACAGGCCTCAGCTGAATCCAGCACTGCAGCTTTCCCTGTTGTTTTTGCCATCATTTTAGCAAGGGACAAAGCCAAGTGATCCTCTAGGCAATTCCACCCCACATATGCTGTTCATTGAGATGGTTCTAGCCAGAAATGATATAAATTGATTTGGAAATGCTCTGTGTAAATATAAGTAATTTTTCTTCCAATTGTGCTGGTATTGAGGGTGTTTGTGTTACAGAGGTGTTGGGAGACTCTGCCTTAAGGACGTGTATCTGTGGAAACTGAACTCTGGACTCAACACTTTACAGAATTAAATTTTTCTCTCTCTTTATTGATGCAAATACCTGCAACAACCATGCTGAGATCACCTAGTGTGGGGCTAGGAACAGTCCCATGAAACTCATCTGTCCAGTCATAACTGAGCTAAGAGATTTTTGCTGACTTGTAGGAGATAAAAATGTAGAAGAAAAAGAAAAGAACATCCCAAAATGACAAGTTATATAGTAATAATAATGAACAATTTTAGGGAAATGGTGATCTGTTCATGGAAGAGTCATAGAGGAAAAACAAGCTAAATTAGTCAGATGATTTATTCATTGTGAATGATTCACTCCATTACTGGCTGCTTCCTCCACAGGCTATAGGAGCTAATATATAAACTGTAGAGGAAGGGTGAGATCGATAGTGAGCAACCTCTGCCTCCTCTCCAGGGAAAATGGGTCACCTATCCCTGCTATGCTGCTCTCTGGGCACAGAGCACATCTCAACAGGCTGAGCATTCATTTTCAGCTAATGAAGTTTGGGTTTTTCAGGGCAAAATTTTCCTGAGGAGTGTTTCTTTTTTTTTTCCCCTTCAGCTCTCAAGCCCGTGCTTGCAGTTTGGCCAGCTCCCTTCCCCCGTCCTGACAGCTCTCATTGTTCCCAGATGATGGCTGTTTGCTGGCCTGTGCAAAAAAAAAAAAAAAAAAAAAAAAAAAAAAAAAAAAAAAAAAAAAGAGATTTTGTTGTCTAAATGCAGTGTTCTTTACTGTGGAGGAAGAAAACCTCCCAGCAGCCTCGGGATTTGCTCAGTGTGGGACTGCCTGCCCCTCAGGTGAACCAGGCTGGAGCAAACCTCTGGGTCTAGGCCGTGACAAGCTGTGGGCGCTCAGTAGGCCCACTGGGGCTCCTTGTGTGGCCATAGTGACACATATAGTGACACACATAGTGACACACACCCACCCCATGCCTGTGGGATGTGGGTTTTCCTGCTTGCTCCACATCCATACCAGCCCTGGCACCACTGGGAAGGCCAACAGGGAGATGCACCGTGCCTGTGCAGGAGGGCACTGATCTGCAGAAAGCTGCCATGCTGGGAAACATTCCTCAGGCTCCTTTCAGCTCCTCATAAGCAATAATATTCTCTGTGGTGGTGCCTCTGCTGAATTTTCTTGTACCCAGCACAACCCGCTGTTTATCATGTGACTATTTATAAACTGCTGCTGAAGCTCCATAAATGCTTTTTGCTCCTCGCTCAGACTGGAGCTGAGCAGCTGGAATCTGTGTTGCAAGCACAGCCTGAAAGACAGAAATTGTGCACAAAACTCCTGTGGATGGTATTTATTAGAGAGCTGCTGGAGAATAGTTGCCAGCTCTGGATACTGAATGTATTGAAAACTTGAGAGTGCAGGGTTTACTTGCCAGTTCATCTTTAATTAATTACAGAGGGCAGGCAATTAGGGGAAGAGGCTGCTGCTGGACTACCTGCCTCATAGGGCAGCTCTGATGGAGATTGCTGACATGCTCCCCTGCCAGGACTGTTCTGTGCCCCACACGAGGTCAGGCCCTGTGTCCAGTTTGAGCAATTTTGGGGAGTCAAACCCCCCAAAGCAGTGGGCACATCAGGCAGCAGCTGCTCCAGGCAGGGAGCAGAGGAGAGGAAGGGCTTGGGGATGGCAATGATCTTGGCAGAGTTTCCTCCACACACCCCAAAGGGAGTTTTGCAATGTTGCACACTCCTGGTGGATTTGTTTGTAGGTAAATGTCAGTCTTTAGGCTTCCAAAGAGCAATATGCATTAAAAAAACCCCAAAAACTAAAATAGTACAAAGCAGGTTAGTGTATATTTAGGTTAAGTGGTTGTGAACAAACAGCTCTGGTTTTGCAGGTGTAAGAGCTTTCTCATCTGAAGAAGACAATTTTAAAGATTCTGTTAAAAAAAAAAAAGAAGGAAAGAATAAAAGAATGGAAATGCTGCAATTACTTTGTAGATGACCACATATTTCCAGGCAGCTCTGGTGTATGTATAACAAAGTGTCTCACAGGTTCTGGAGCATACCAAAGACCCAACTCTGCATGAAGTCTGAAGAGAGAGTGTTGTGTGAAAACATCAGTCATGAGGTCAGATCTTCAGTGCCAATGTTGTGCAAACACACAACTGCATCTGATGGCCACACTTCAGCCACCAGAGAGCACTTGTTACTCTTAAGCCATGATTCAACCTGAGATTGGTTCTGGAGACCCAGGGTAGATGCTCTAAAACCTGCTGCTGAAATTCAGGATGGAGGAGTCATCTGTCACAAGGAGCTTGAATCATGCCCAATTTGAGTGAGATCCAGACCCAAACCAACAACCTAACTGCAGTCTTTGGCAAAAATGCCTGGATTTAATGGCCAGCATCACATTCAAACCTAAAAGATTTCTGCAAGTCATTCAAAATGTACTCCAGAAATCTGTTTAATAAAACATTATCACTCCATGCTAATTTGGTTCAAACTGCAAAGAAACAAGCAAACCAAAGGCAGAACCAACAATGGACATCAGGATTTGGTTTGCTTTGGTTTAACCAATTCTGAGTATGTAGTTAAATAAAGCAGATGTCAGCCACAAGGTGCACTGAGCCCAAATATGGACCAGCACAGCTCATAGCCAGCTCTTCAAGTCCCCAGAACCCTTCTTGCTACCACACAGGGGCTTGGTCTGAGTGTTTGCCATCATATTGAGTCTCCTTGGGCTTATGGGGAATAAGAAGAAGAAGCAGGAAAATGGTTAATGTACAATGTACATGATTTTTTCCTGCATTCTTTTGTCCATCTATTTTTTAAACCTGATGTAGAATAAGCTGCATGGGGAGAATACAAATATGCAGTTATAATACATGACAATGCAGCAAAATCCTGGACTCTGTCAATTACTGTGACACAGTATATTTTTATTTTATTCCTTTGGGAAAATATATCATTCAAGTAAAAAATCATTTGGACAATGCAACTACATGGAGAATATCCAGTGCATGAAGACACTCCTTTGCAGTGAGCTGCACATGGAGTTATATGGAAAATGTAAAGAAACTGAGGGAAAACTTCCTAGTCTAATTGGTGCCAAATGAGTGTCCCTCTAGAGCACACTTGTTGCTGTAAGTCACCTTCAGAGATGCCTTGAAGCTACAAGGGACATATCTGACTCCTTTTGCAGCAAGAGTGCTCTGAAGAAATGGAAAAAACTCCATCAAAGGAGCCAAATGGGCAGCAGGAAGATTAACACCTGGGAGGAGGAGTTGCTTGGGAATGTATGGGGCTGGGCTGAAAATCACTTCCAAATTATTTTGTTCAAGACTCGAAGAGCTGCCCAGTAACATGCACTAGACAGCCTTGGATTGTTCTGAGTGAACTGTTTCTGAAAGGAAGCCAAAAAATTGCATTTTGCTCACCTGGCAATAACTTCAAAATTAAGACTGAATTACTTTGAATTGTATTGTTGAAGATTTTTGAGCAAGTTGGGGAAAAAAAGAAAATAATCCAAGCCAAGGAGGTGGCTTGCTAAATTGGGTTTTTATGTTCCTTAGCTCAAACACAGAGCCAGGGAAGGGAGACCTCAATTCCCTCCTCTCCCTGTGGGGACATGGACCTCTGGGCTTTGGTCCTGGGGCAGGTTCTGGGCCCAAAGGCTGGGACAGGGCTGCTCTCCTGGGCCACTTCCCACCTCTAGGGTGGGAGCTGCATGGGGGCCTTGTGCAGCCCCTTCACTGGGACTTCACATCAGTGCACAATGAGGATGAGATCTCATGATGAGATTTGCTCTGAACAGAGCACTGAGCGAATTCTTTAACAGTGGAGAGAAATCTCCAAGTAGTGGGATATTAGGCTTGAGAATTTCAGTTGGGGTAGATGGCACTTTTCTTCTTCAGCCAACACTGTCAAGGAAGGATCAGTCAATTCCCATAATTCCTTTAACCATGTTGGTCTCCCATCTCCATTCACCTTCATATCTTTTTTATTAAAAAATAGGCCTTTTGCATCAGGAGATATGCATGAATTGTGAGTTATTCACTATAATATTGCATGATCATCTGAGTCTGTCCAAGTTTTCAGAACTCAGTATCCAGATCTGTATGCAACATGCCAGTTATTTTACCCTTTAAGTATCTACTTTTTTTTTCCTTTGGGCTTGTACAATATGTTATTAAAAATTTTGAAGGAAATTAATCTGTTTTTCAGGCAATAAATTAAATAGAGATCACTCTTGAGAAAAAGTAGTGCATTATTTTAACTGCGAAATAAATCACAATGAAGATGATGTGTTTTCAGGCATGTAGATCAGTCAGTGTACATAAAAATACACCCAATCCTTTAATTATATCTAGGCTTTGAGTAGGCATTTCTTTAATAGCAATCAAAATGCTTCCACACACAGAAAAGCTTTCACCTTTTAAAGAATATTTTCCTTTGCAAATCTGGGTGACCAGCTAACCTTCATCCTGGGACAATCAGTGGGAAATGGGTGGTGGTGGCAGGGGCTGGCTGCAGGAGAAGCAGGTTGTGGGTGAGGGTCAGGATGGGCAGCTCTTTGCAGGGGAGGTAAAGTTTCCCTTGTCTTCTTTGCATATTCATGTGGTGGACCTGGCTGTTAAATCACAGTTTTGATTTGCTTTCTTAACAGATTTCACTGGGTTAATTACGTGGAAAAATTGGTAGCGGTGTATATAACATATATCCAACTCTCTGGCAATAAATTAAAATTCCTTTAAGAGTCACAATGTTTTGTCATTTTCAAAAAAAAAGACTCAAAGGTAAATGTTGATTTTAATATGGTTGCAGCTATTCCCTCATAAGTTTAGTGGTTAGAATAGCAGCATATCTTTCAATGAATACTTATGAGCTATTGATTAAAAAGGTAGCTGCAGAGCTTGTGGTGCAGGATATGCCTTGCATTTGGGAAACTGTATAGACATCTTCATATTAAACATATCCACAGCACCTCAAAAGATCAGGCTGGAACTGGAAATTGTAACCCTCTAGCAAAAGTTTAATGTTTGTTTAAAGGGGGCAGCTTTCTATTACATTGTTTGAACAGATCTCCTCAGACAATGATCATAACCTCGTTCCCTTCTCCTTCACACGCAGGTTATGATATCTATACTCTCCTTATCATATGTGACTTCACTTTTATGACCTGTCTCTGGCTCTCACCTGATTTTATGCTTGAAGCCAATGGGGACAGCCTCAGATTTTTGAGAAATTCTTGCAACAGCCTCATGCTTGACCCTGGGCAGGGAGATGGGATTTTTTTGTTGTTGCTGTTGGTGCAACCCCGGCGGGCGGAGAGCTGGGAGGTCCCCGCTCGGGGTCAGCCCTGCTGGAGTGGTGCGGGTGCAGGTGCGGGGCTCGGGGATGCTGCGATGTCCCCGGCGGCCCCGAGCGGGGCTGGCTCCGGTCCCTCCGGCCGGCTCCGGCTCCGGGCGCCGGTCACTCTGGGCTCCGGTCCCCTCCGGCCGGCTCCGGTCCCCGGTCCCGCTCCCCCATCCCGGGCAGCCGCGTCCTGCCGGGAGAGCCGCGCTCCGCACCGACCTTACACACAGGGACACATTTTCCCGGGCAGAAATACCGGTGATTTTTCATGCACAATTTAGAAACTGTGGTTTTGAAAACATGACTTGTGGCTCTCGGGTTTTCATTTTTTTTTTTTTTAATATTTAATTAAAAAAAATTCATTGACAATGCCTTTTAGATCTGTTACTGCCTATAACTTCAGCATTTCTTGAAAAGGAGGCTGAAATCCTATACACTGTAGGATCTATAATCGTAACCTATGCACTATAATCCTAACCTATACGCTTTATCAAAGACGAGCCGGCCAAAATAATGCATGGAAAAGTTCACACATTAAGTTGGTTGCTGAATGGCTGTTCCAGCCTGTGTAAAACAGCTGCTATCCACTATGTGACTAAGAATTAAAAAATGGCTCCACCAGCCTAAAAATCAAATTTTGATACCTAAGCTATTAAAAATTAACAATGCTACCCTTTAAAAATGATTAGAGATGTGTGAGCAAGTTTTTATAGAAAGCTTATTTGGACAAGAGGCAGTGGCTCAGCAAGGAGGTAAAAAAGATCTCAGTCTGTACATCTTTGTGTGTATGGGAAGGGCACGTAGGATGTGGCTCCCAAGCCCAGCAATTCCCCCTCAGTCTCTGCGTTTGGTAAGCCTGCAAGGGCAGCAATAACAGCCCTGTGCTGCAGAGACTTCATATCCTCCTCCAGCTCGATTCTCATGCTGTGCTCTCAGCACTGGGGTTTTGCACCTAGGAAGGGCTAATAGGTACTAATTATGATTGTAGCAGCAGCTATTTTTGCTATACTTAGTATGGTCCCACATGCTTAGGATTCTGGAAGACAAAGGGGACAAATTGAATGATTTTGGATGTGAAATTCATTTGCAGTGCTTTAATTCCTTAATCTAAGACTAAAGAGTGCATTGGATATGCTGGCCTAAGAGTGAATATGCTCTGAGCCTCCTGGGATTTTGTCTTACGTGAACTGGCCCCAAAAATTTCAGAAAATAGTTTAAACAAGATTTTTATTTTGTCCTCCCTCTCCCCTTTTTTTTGCTTTGCAGCAGAGTAAAACACAATTTTGCTGTATTTGGCAATGCATTCTATAAACAGGAAACTGAAGGGCATGCATAACATTATTGGAGATTTCAAAAATGCACACAGTAATGAAGAATCAAATTCTCCTCTGAAATAATTCCACTGATTTCAGTGGAATTAGGCCAGTAGGGAACTTGATCCTTAAAAAACTTGTTCAAATTCTACCAAAGTTTCATGCTGAAACACATTCACAAACAGCTAGGATGACGTAAAAATGAAACATTTATTAATTTGATTAAAATGCTTATATACTCTGCTTTCAGTACATATCTTTTTGTTGATTTCATAAATAATTTAATGTAAATTCTTGAAAATTCATTGGTAGTTTTCTAAAGGCACACAAATAAAGTAGTGCTACTTAAAGCATACAAAGAAATTAATTAAAAAATTTAAATTAATGTGTCTAATCCCAAATTAAGGCATACTTAAAAAAGTATTTTGCCAGGCTAAAACTAGCCTAAGGTTCCATACTTATACAGAGCTGCAGTTTTTTCTTTATCTTTCCCTTTTGTAATTTTTTTTTTCCTGCAGGCTTGAGTCCAACCCTATAATACCAATAAAAATGCTTTGAGGGAATCAATATACTGATTATATGACTTTTTTTAAACAAGGTTGATCTTGTGATAGCAAATTAGTTTATGTTTTACTTAACACAAAATTTTCTTTAGCCTTAATTCAGAAGCAAATTTTTCTTTTAAGACACAAGGTTTTGTTTCTAAATAATTAACAGAGAAAAATGAACTTCAAAACTGTTCAATTAATTTGATAACAATAGCTTTTGAGGTATAAGTGCAACCATTTGGTCCACTCAAGCAATAAAATTAACAATAAGCGTACAGTGTGAAATAGATTTTAGTATATATGTCTCAACCGAGGGACATGCCATCCTCACTGCGGCAGGGAAGCGCTCACACTTCCAAAGACTAACTAAATCCCAGGAATATTCAGGTTTCCTCAAAAGCCTCTGTTATGAGCAATAATTTAAATTACAAGTAGCTATTAAAAATAGCAAATTAAACCTGGAGAATCCTCCATTTACTTAGGAGGCGAAGAGCTTTTTAAAGTTTCCTTTCCTAAACCAGATTTTGTTTTTTATTTACCTTCCCCTTGTCCCCCCATAGAATTCCTATGGAATATATGCATCACAGCTACTTAAATGTTCGAAAGTGAGAGCACAAATATCAGCTAAAGGACATTATTCAGCATGAAACATCTGCACCAAGTTGTGGAATCACGGTAATACTATAAGGAATAAACTGAGCAGAAATTCCTGTGTCTAATATTGTTACACAATTTTATGTGATAAATAGCCAGAACAAATGCTCGTCAGAATTAGGTTTTTGTTCTATCTTATTCTGCAAAACTAATTTGTGAATGACCCCAAAGATAGATGATTTGTTAATTTGCAGATGTCTCTTCACTTTCCTCTCCGTCTCTGGCTGTTTCGGGAGATTACGCATTTACTGACTCTGTGTGCATGTATAAAATATCTCTCTCCTAGGCATTTCTCAATCACTCATCGTCCCATGTTTAAGTGCTAAATATATGTATTAGGCACACACATGCCCACCCACAAATGTGAGATACATATACATATCTGCTAGCTAGACATTCAATTAAATATGTATTGTAAAAGGCATAAGTGATTTCAAAGATTTGAAGACAACTGTGATGACAGTATATATTACTGTTAAATTCACCAAGGCACATCTGCAAAACAGACTAGGGACTTATCTGTAAATCTTCTCTTAGGAAGCTGAAGGTAAACATTATTTGTTTGCCAGAACAGTGTGGAAAAAAATATTTATGATTTCGAGAAATAGTTAGTGAAACCTTTGCTAAGGGAGTAGCAGTACATTTGCTTTTTAAATGAATTCATCTCAAGCAATCAGGATTTAGTTAAATGGACTAATGCCACTGAACGTTTCAGTCTGTCATTTGGGGTGTGAACACTGGCACTCAGAGGATACCTTTTAAGCACAATACATTTATGAACTCATTTCTTTTTCCCTGAGGATTAAAAAAATAATTTTTATGCACAGTATCAGTGGCCTTCTTTAATAATTTCCTCTCTGCCGCAGCTCACCTTTAGAAAAGATGGAGATTTTAACCACATATGGTAAAAGTTTTAGCCCTGGGGGGTTTATTATAGCAATATTCCTTTTCAGTGCACTGTCCACCATAACGGGTCTTAACATTTCCTCACCAGACAGACAGGCAGAGCAGCACAAAAATGAAACAAGCTATGTTTAGCAGAATTTTTACATACCATAATCTCTTTACCATGGTCAGGCAAGGCTGGAATTTTCAGGATGATCTCTTATGGCACAAATCCATTGCAGGACAGAGCTGATTTACAGCTTAGCACCATTCTCCACTCTTCACTGAGAGTAAGTTAAATGACCCAAGAATAACATTAATATGTACTATAACTAGATAGAATGGTGGTCTAAAGGGTGGTCTAAGGCATTATCTTTCACCCAAGGAAACTCAAGCTCATATATTGCCCAGAAATACTAATAAGGGTCAAGTATCATTACTATTTTAAGAGGTTGACAATGCAGTGAGTTATGGGGTATGATAGTGAAGCAGGGCTCTTCTCCTGCAGCCCTCTTGTCTCCCCTGTGTTATGTTTTGAACAAATCTTGGCTAAATTCAGACTCATCATTTTCTGTACTCTTTCATGGCTAACCTGGTTTAAAAATACCTGCTGACAATTTTTTTTTTTTGCTTGGGTGGGCCAATATGTTTAACCTTAGCTGAGTCCCACAGTAAACTTTTTCTTCCTTTTCTCCCTTTCATTAGGGAAGTAATTTAGAACTAAAAAAAAAACAACACAAAAACAACCTGGAAGAAACTGAAGTGCAATTTTAAAATCAGGTTAGGAGGGGCACTAAAATATTTCCCCAGTAAAAAGAAAGGTCTGACAAAACAGTAAATAGAAAAGTAAGATGTTGAAATTATTTTAAGACAGATGCCTTTTTAAACTGTATTAAGAACACCTATCATGGAGCCTGATTCCAGCAGTTCCTCACACAGGAGGTATTTTATCTTCACAACATCTGGCACTGTCAAGGAGGTACAGTTGTAGACCTTACCAGATGCAGACACTCCATACATAAAAGTACACTAACAAATCATACCATTAATAGCAGCACAACACAAGTGTTTCTTATACATCCATGAAGAGAACTATTCCATGGTTATGGGAAAGCTTAAAGGAAAAAAAAAGCCACAAAAAACCCCAACAACCCTGAACAGAAATTTCTTGTAATTCTTAAAACATAAAAATAACTCAGAGAGCTTTATTTTCAGCTTTTTTTTATAGATGACTGACAAGAAGGCTTTTTTCTTCAGGGTGAAAAACTCCTTGTCCCATAAATCTGTGTGGTTGACATATCTAGGTAAATTTGTATCCTTGCTCAAAGGGATCACTGGTTTTATTCTCTATGGATTTTTCACTCACTCTGTTGTGGAAAGTGAGTTGAGGCAGAGAAAAAATTGCTTGATATTTGAAGGAAGGTTTACATTATTTTATATCATCCACACCGCTCTGTTGTCACTTGGTTTCTTTTATGAACTGTTTAAAACATGATAGTATACTACATAAACCTTGCCCATTTTTGAATATGTAGTTTGTTCCAGACCCTGAAGGTCTTGAGCTCAATATTCCTCTCACGTTCTTTTCTGTTAATTGGACATAACTACATTAATCCCCAAATAAAACATGAAGGCATTTGGAAGATATATATTATATTTATATAAAACACATGCTATGTTTCCTACTTTAATATTTTGTTTATTTATTTATTTTTTAGTCAAGGTGTCTCTGATAGTCTCTAATATAAATGAGCAGTATCTGTGGTTTAAGAAAGACACCCTTGATAGCAAACCTGAGCATCAGTGGCATTAAGGTAATTGCCAAAACCCAAGGATTTAGTTTGCATATGCATCACTTGATCCTTCCCCTTTATATTTCACCATCAGGGATCAATAACCCATAGGACTCATCAGTAGAGTGAATGGGACTTACAAGAGAGGCAGAACTTCTTTTTCTGGTCTCTTTTTCCTCTGGCAAATAAAGTCCCCACCGTTTTATTAAATGGTTAAGTAAAATAAATAGGTCTCAGCAAAATAATCTTTTAAGATCAAAGCGCTGCTCCATGTTTTGTACAATATTATCATAACAAACTGCACAGAACAGCAGCGAGCTGCAGTCCCAGTGAATTATTTTAGTATATATGATACCATTCTTCTCAAAGCTGGAGTCATAACATGTTGTCAGGACTGTGTTTTCTATTTCTGCAGCACGCTTTAAAATTTAATTTTCTCCAAAACACGCAGTGCTTCTTGGAACTGAAGTGATTTCAGGAGCCTGTGCTGTGTTATGACAGCGGTGATGGTGGTGGTGCACGCTTGGCAGAGGGATTAGATATGGGTCAAATGTTTAACCATCTGGATTTGCCATGAACTAAACCTTATTTTTGATACCTCTGTTGAGACCAAGAGGAAAGCGATTCCTCCTTCGCCCTTCCCAAACTTTCCCTTCCCCTCGGCGAGCTGGCGCGGCCGTGGAGCCGCACTTCTCCTACCACCCTGTGGCAATCGCATGCCATGACACACGCCAGCCCAGCCCGGGCTGCTGGCAGCGAGCTGCAGCCATCGACAGAGTTATTTGTCTTCTGGTGATTAATTCTAGAACAATTAACTTATTTTCCTTGTTCTTTTTTTTTTTTTTTTTTTTTTTTTTTTTTTCCCAATGCAAATAATACTCGCGTAGGTGCAGAGTGATAAAATGAAGTAAATCTGTAAAAGAGATTACTACTGCTAAACTCTTTTGGATGTGTAACTCAAACTGTATAAAAATAACTCTTAAATGCTGGAAGGGATAGACTCTGGTTCTGTGTCTGAGCTATTATAGAAGATCTTAAAGAAAATATCTGGGCAGTATTTTAGGCACCTCTATTTGCTTGCTTAGCGTATCAGGAGATGATGAATGCAAGAAGTTATCTTGATCAAAAAGAGAAAGGTTAATACAATTAAAATTTTCTCACTGCATGCACATTTCACAAATTCCCTGCATTTTATATGTAGCAGATGGCGTTCAAACAAATCAAGAAGCTGAAGCTAAAAAAACCACCCTGATGGAGAAACTCATATATTTCTTCAAACGATAAGATGAACTGCAGATGTTTGTTGAAGAGTACTGCTGACGCAGGCGACCTAAGAAGCAAAGGCTTAAAAAGAAGAGTCCAGTTGTGTTTAGCACTGGCCGACCACTCTAGCTGTCAGTGCATGATTTATGAAGCTTGCTTGCTAGATTTTATGTCCACAGAGAAATTGGGATTAAAAAAAGCCCGAGCGGTTATCTGCGCTAACAAGGAACGTGGCAAACCCTGGCTGCAGCATACCTTACACCCAGTTTGCAAGTTTAGCTCTTCTGGACAGACAAAGATATTTAAGCAGCATAACTCACTTCCATCAATCTTTCAGAATTTTGACCAACGTGCTTTCATGCTTCTGCATTTCGTCCACATGGTTCTTGGTAGTGCTGCTGGAATACTGTGCTTATCTGACACCTGCAGTTAAATTAATCCCAAGTTAAGCCTGACAAAGTCACTAAAAGGAAAACAGTTGTCTGTTTAAGAACTTGGGACACAAAACCAGCTGCTTGATACGTGCTGAAAAATCATTAGCAAGCACTTAAAAATTAATTTCAAGATTATGCTTGATAATGTTTACAAAACCTACAATTAACTCAGTGTTTTACTGGGACAAAGTCGCACCCTTATGTGTCAGTGTTTCCACACAGAAAATCACATGTTCTTAGGACTTGTTGCAACTTGGCTGTAAATATTTACTTTAGACAGTAGTTTAGTAGTACACAAGGTTACAGCCCAAAAGCAAATATTTCATACCATGTCTCAAATATATGGATTTTCCCATTTGTAAATGATTCAGGCAGCCTTTCCCCTCCCATAGAACTGCTAACTCAATCTATAAACATAAATACAGCATTTCAGAGGAGAAAGGATACAAATCACACATCAGTACAGTAGTCCTCAGGGAGTTTATTGTGGGGTAATTGGACCAAACAAGGGCCAACTTCTGGCCTGATTTACAGTCTCAACAAATCTGTTGACATCATCAGAGGTCCTAGGCAAGGAAGAATTTGGCTTTGAGGGGTGGGAAAGACTTCTAAATTATTCCAGCTTAGCCTCCCTAGGCTAACTCCTGCTCAGAAGGGGCACCATTATAAATGTGATTTGCAAGCAACTCAACTTGCTGGATGTGCATGGGTGTAACTCAGAGCAAGGCTTTGCCTCCCCAGCAATGCTTACTCATCAGTTCTGAATTTGGCTTCTCCAAACAATTATAACCCTCCACAGACATTGCATAACATCACTGAGCATGTGTGGTTTTCTTATATAATTCCTGGTTGCAAAGCAGAGCTCCAGGCTAGAAGCCAAGTCACACAGGGCATGAGCAGCTTCAGAAATAACCACCATTCAGGTTTGTTTACTGCAAGGAGCTCTCGAAGGAAACCATCAAATTAAGGAAAATAAAGTAAGTAACCAGCTTGTGCTGGTGCAGTTTTGTTATATCCTTCCTAGGATTGTCATTTTCCTGTAGGCTTGGGAAAAGGGTGTGGGGACAGGTTGGTGTGGCTGCAGGGATGTGGCTGCAGCAGCAGAGATGAGGGGCACCAGCATGCCCATGCAACACTGAAAAGGCATTTTGTAAGGTTTGCACAGGAATTTTGGGCTGTCAATGAACATTTACTCAGCTACAGCTGGAACTGGAAGTGACCCAGAGTAAATGTCTCACAGGCCATGGCAAATTGCTTGGAGATTTCAATGCATGTGACCATGTAATTATATCATACATATCTTCTAAATCACTGGTTTTGTGGTCCCAGAATGGTTACCACTGACTAAAGGGCAGCACTGTCTTCATCTCAGGGTTGATATGAGGTAACAAGGGGCATAAAGTCTCTATTTCAGATTTCATGTGGGTCAATGTCTCTGAACTGGCAGATAGAATTTTTCTCATTTATTTTTGTGCCTTAGTGGGCCGTAATGTTTCTTCCAGTAGTTGCTCTGCTTCTGTGATTTTCACTGAATTTACAGTGGAGACAAACACTGGCAATTCAGTCTGAGTCAGTGGTGGTGGTTCTGCCAGCCATGGAGTTTATGAATGTGCCTCATGACTCAGTTTTCTGCAGTTCTTGAGCAGTGTGCAATCAGAAATAAAAGAGATGTTTACAGGGTAGTTATGGTTATTGTCAAACACAGGAAATATTCACAAACATGTCTTAAAATCTCAAGGAAGGTGCCTGGATCTACCCCGTGGGTGGGCTGTATCTGTCTGTCTGTCTGTAACCACTGTGCAAGAGGTTTGTACTGATCTTCTTTGGATGCTCTGGGAACCATTGGGTGCTGGGCTGGCTGCAGAGAATTAAATCTGGTGTGCAATGGGACTTTCCTACCTGCTTTATGATAGATTTCATATCCAGTTATGTGCCAAAGTTAATTCAAAAAGATGCTGCAAAGGACAGGATTGGAATCTCTGCCCTGTGCACTTAACATTGTTGCCTGCCTGGAGATGCTTTAGTGGGTCCATTTGGGAAAATATTTCTGCCTCATCCTCCACCTCCTCAGGGCAAAAGATTTCTTCTAGTTTTCTGTTTGCATAGGACTTCAGAAAAAAGGGACACTGCTCCAGTTAGAAGAAGAGCCCTCAGTTTTCCCAAGGATATGGGTGATGTTATTGCGAGGGCATACAGTGTCACCAGACAGGTATAAAACTCACCTCCAGGGAATGCAAAATATGCAAAATTGACTTAGATACAGCTACAGCTTCCAGCACACTTTCCCCTTGCTTTCTTTCTTGCTGGAGGATGCTATGCCAAGCTGCTCTCCTGCCTGAGACAGTGTGAGCACTTGTCTTCCACTCACTTCTGTGGGACATGCACAAGGCAGAATCTGACTTTACAAGCTCTTACCATCCTTGGTAATGTCATTCCTTTGATAAGGCACAATATTATATACCTTTCTGCATTTCACATGTCATTAGATCTTTGATCATGAAAAGTCATAAATATAAATAAAGTATTATACTCTCCCAGCAAGCAGCAAAAGCATCTGTTTAGTCCCTGAAAGTGCTTGCAGAACAAACAGTGCTGTGAAATCATTGTTGGCAATGCCTGTGTTATTCTTGCTCCTGATAAATGCACTATTGAAATAAACCAGCTCTCTCAGCATTAATGATCATTTGATTAAAGAAAACTTTCTAGTTAACATTTTGTAACAATATAATAAGTAACTTTCAATTAAATTTTTCTATATGTGGGGAAAATGTGGAATGAATAAATCAGTAAAGACCACATAATGGAAGCCTATTAGCAGGGTGAATATATTCTTGTAACTCAAATTTCTATACCACTTTAGTATTATCTTCTATCAGAAGAGAAGGTACAATTACCAATTTTATCTTATCTTAGACTTATTATTAAAGAGTAGTAAAGGAAACTTCATTCCAGAAGCTATAATGTGATTTTTGATTAATGGTGGGGTTTCTATGTGACAAGAATATTTCTCCAAGGCAAAGCAGGCACTTGTATCTTTGCCTGAACTGACTTGTTTCTGGCAGGCTTTTCACTCACAGAAAGTTTTGCTTCTCTGTAGACACATGTATTTTTCTGTATGTATAGCAGATTCAGGTGTACAGGATCTAATGCAATCTGAACATAATCTATGCTACATGAAAGGAATTAAGCCTTTACTTCACATTTTAATCCATTTAACAAGACTCACTAAGCAATAAACACCTTCCACTTTACCTTATGAAATGTCAAAGTTGTAAAGTGAAAGGTTACAAATATGAGCAAAATTCATCATCACTGGAAGTGTTGCAAGGAGGTCTCACATTTGCAGGTGGGTGCAATGGTTGTGGTTACTGGAAGCCACATGTAAATAATGATGGCCAATGGGGTGTCCAATAAATTATTTGAAATAAATGGAAAAGGGAATCCATTCAACATTTGTGACTACTTTACTACTCTCATTTAGATTTGTTTTTCCTAGATTCTCCTTAGTTTCAAATACCATAAATGTTACTTTGATTTCACTTGCAGTATCTATTTTTTCCCCTGCTCTTGCATTTTCTTTCATATAAATACACATAAATAAATTTATATACATGCATAGATATAAGTGCTTGTGTCAATTGTCCTGGTTTCATCTGAGAAAAAGTTAGTTTTCTTCCTAGTAGCTAGTATAGGGGTTTAGTACAAGATTTAGTACGAGTACAATACTGATGATACACTGATGTTTCTTTGCTGAGTAGTGTTTGTACCAAGTTATTCTCTCCTCCATCCTGCTGTGTGATGCTTAGTTGCTGGCTGGGGTTAAACCACATTAATATGTAAATATACACTCATATATTTATTTATTTGTGCATATGGGCAGGTATTTAGGTGATAACTCCAGGCTGGCTTATGTCTGACAAGTCCACCAATAAACTGGCACTGATTGGCATATTCTTCACTTCTCTTCCAATTTTTAAAAGTCTATTGCCAATATAAATTTCATAGGTCATTGAAAATGCATAGGGTCCTGGTGCACGGTGCTGCTGTATTGAATAGAAGGTTTGCTTCAAATTCTATACAATTCAGTGGGCATTATTCCAGGGAAAATAAGTGTTTGTGTCAGATGAGGTATACATTCAATTTGAATTGTGCAAAATGGGTGTTTTTACTGTTCCCTTCAAATGCCAACAGGTTGCTTTGGAGTGGGACTTCTGAACAGTTTTAACAATCTGTTTTTTCCCCTTCCCTTGAAAATACAGAAGCAATCAGTCATGTTCACACTCTTCATTCAATAAATGCTGGAAGAGTCAAAACCATGAAGCCTGCACAACCAAATGTCTGTTTCTGCCAAACTGTATGGAAGCAATATCTTTTCGGGTTGTACCCAAATTGGCTAAGTGAGCATGGCCAGCAGTGTTTCAACATCTGTGTTACTGCACATAAACCCTCTGGTGATTCACTGGCTGCTCCTGCTGCCTTCTCCACGGTATCTGTAAATATGCACAACATATGAAACACCTCTGTAAAGGCTCTTCAAGCTTGGAGGCCTTCTTCTGCCACAAAAACACCCCTGCTGATGATTCAGGTACAAATGGGCCACCAGTATATTTTCCAGGGCAAGCACAGGACTTATGAACTCCATTCAAGTTTGCAGCAGCACTGAGGACCCAGTGCAGATTTATCTATTCCCTTCAAAACTAGAAGAAAAAAAATGGGCCGTTCAATTAACCTCACATTAGTACAAGAAAGATGATGGCATAATTTTAAGTGTGTATTATCTTGCATGAAATATAATGCCTGTGCAGAATGATTTCCAGTTTCCCCTGCTTCTAATCTCTGAACAAATACAAACAAAAAACAGTAGCAGGTCAGAGCCCCCATAATTTATTCATTTTCCCTTCGACTGAAATATTTTACAGTCCTCCATTTATTTGCAATTTTTTGTTCTAAAGCAGAAATCCCCTCGAGATCTGGCATCTTGTTTGCAAGAGCGTCTGCAGGGAAAACAAGGCTGGTGGCAGCTGCGAGAACAAAAAGGCTAAAATGAAATGGGATACGACATCTTCAGTTGTTGCATGGATGTCTGCAAACAGATTTAACGAGAGGCACTGGTTTTTACTGCAAAACCTCACAAATGGTTTTCCATCATGCAGAGCTTGCTCCTGTGTCCCTGCTGCTTTGGCCCCTGTTTTTCTCCTGTTTTTCTGCCCTTTGGTTTTTGCCTCTGCCCCACCCCAGGCTGGTGGCTCTGCCCTGCTGGTGATCCAAGCTGATGAACTGTGATTCTGAGCAATACCCAGAGAAGATAGGTATCCCCTCAGTCACAGGCATGAATTACACAGAGGGCAGGCCTTTTCTCATCTCAGGGTTTCATGGGGCAAGGGGAGCAGTGATTATGATCTTTTAATTAACATTGCATTTAACATAGCATGGAACAAAGGTGTTTGTTCTGGGGTTGGCGAAATAGGCTCTGAAACAAACCTAAGATAGAGGAACTTTTACACTTGGAGTTTGGGAGGAAGGCACATCCAGTGGGGTCATATTGTCCAAAGTCCCTGCACAGGGGGTTGCAACACAAAGGAAGGGGTTTAGACACTGGTAACAAATGCTACTGAGCTTCACTGCTCATCTGGCAGCTCAGGAGCCAGACCCTCCCTTGCCATCTGCAATTTCACAGAAAATCTTTGCCAAAAGAATAATCTTAAAAAAAATGAGGACCCACAACCCCTTGCATCTTTTCAATATCTTATGCTGCTCTTACCTTCATTAATGTTCAAATTTTCAACAAACTATGGGATTGATATGAATCCTGAGGTTTCTTATGCTCTGTTTTGAGGCATTGTTGGTGTGAATTGATGACTCTGGTAATGGTGGGCATGGTCCAGCCAGGTTATTTAGTCATTTCACTGAATTAAAACTTGAAACTGTTCCTGTCGTATTAGGCAAAATGCAGATTATGGGGACATTCCTCACACAGGTAAGGCTTGTTCATGTTGCTTAGGAAATGATGCTTATGCTTTTCTTTTCTTCCTTTCCACCTTTATCTCAACACAGCCCTAATTCCACCAGGACTTCTGATGGGGCTTCCCATTGTGTCAGGTGCTGTGTTCAGAGACAGATTCCACAAGTGCAAATATCTATGCAGGATTTGGGACTTTCATCACTACCTGGGCAAAAGCAGTGTCCAGTTGAAAAAAAAAAGAAAATGCCTTTAATGAGGTTAGAAAATAACAGCTGAAGGGTTCTGCAGTCCCTTGGCTGAGGCTGTACCTCTTCCATGTGTGCACCGAACCTCACACACCTGTAGCAGAAAAACCCTGCAACAGGGTGGCAGAAAAACCCTACAACAGCCAAAAGTAATAACATGGGATTTCAGAATAAACTGCAAAGGCAGAACAAACCATAAGGCCTGTGAACTATTACACTGGGTGTGATCCTCCTCTAACTTACAACTGGTGTAAATCAGTTTACAATTGATGTAGGACTGATACAGACCTGATGTTGCATAGATTAAACCCCTATTGAAATCAATGAAGTTAGGCAGGTATAAAACTCGAGGCAAAGGAGTGGAGAACTAATCTGATTATCTCAGAGTTATGAAAACACCATTTATTTTCAGAATTGACATACTTTGTGGTTTCTGCTGCTCGGCTCTCCAAACATTCCCTTACACTGAAAGCACCCTCGAAAACTTTAAAGATTTATTGCACAGCCCTCAGTTTGGGTAGGTAATTAATTGTGATGACTATTTATTTTGGAGCTGCTTTTGTGTATTTTTGGAGGAAGAAGGAAGTTTGCTGCCAGGCAAGAAGGAATCTTTGTTTTGCTTCTTATAATTTGTGGCTATGTCAGTGGCTGACGCATGAAGTTATAGGAATAGCTGCAATTGCTTTTTTCCTTTGTGAAAATGAACCGAGCATTTCCTAGTCCTCAGGTTTTTGGGTTTTTTTTTTTTTTTTGCCTCCCAAGACTTTGGCATCTGTTGCTGTCAGATAATTTGTGGCACAGCCCACTTGACCCTTGGTTCATAGGTCGTCAGAATCTATATGAAGGGGGTTATTCTCTGCTATTGTTGAGCAAGGGATTTACATCCTAACTCGTATTAATGCTTGTAAATCTCTCATGCATCATTGACAAGAGGAGGCCTAAATTACAATCATATTTGCTTATGAATACTACCTGACACAATCCAAACAGGCATGGAAATGGAATATTTGAGGAAGATGAAGTTTCAAGTGAAGTCTAACAGGAATCTGAACCCGCAACCCTTGCAGGAGTGCAACTAGTTAGATACTTAGAAATACATTATTAATTGTTTTAAAAGAAGCAAAATGTTTAGGAGAGGTATTGCAGCCTTGTGGCAACTGAGGCACACAGCTGCCTGAGCAGTGAGGGTGAACAGAGGGAGCTGCAGCAAGCCCTGGACCTGCTGGAATCAGGCAGGGAGCTCTGAGAAGAACTCATCAGCACAGGCACTTAAACTGTTGTTGATATGGCTTAAGAAAAAGAGCAATGTGAAATCAAATACACTTATAAACACTGCAAGCAGCCATGTTGGAGTCCACTCTCTAAGATCTATTTTTTATTGTAACCATCTCCATCTTGGTGTCAGGTATCTGAAGTAAACCAGATATTTATTTTGAAAATCATAGGAAAAGCTCCTTTTTTTAAACTAACGCTTTCAAGAATGTCACTGGCAATCAATATTCCTTTGAGGAGAAATCCTTGAGTAAGATGTGCATTTCCTCAAACAAGAACAAATCCTGTGATGAATTCTGTGTGCCCTGCCTTTATTCAGTGATCATTAAATCCAAACTCCTCTTGAATCCTTAGAGTCTGTATTGGTGAAGGAGTTCAACATTTAGCTAACAAATTGATTGTGAGTGATTCAATCACCTTAAATGCAGAAGAGTTCTTGGTAACCATAAAAAAATTATCTCAACACATGACACTTCAGAATTCAACCTAAAGTCTAAATAGTTTTGCTAATTCTGATAATAATATATACTTGTCAAAGTAAAAATCAAAGACAGTGCAGTCAGTTAATATGCAATTAAAAACAGTGTATGCTTGCATATTCAATGATAAAATTAAGATATCTAATGACTGAACAAATCAGAACTCCCAATTTTATCTCTGATTTTACCTTGTCAGAACTTTTTATTGTTTTTTTTTCACCCTGTAGGAGCACACTTACATATAGTCTACACTTCCCTAGATACAACATCAAGGACATTTTCCTCGGGTTGCTAAACTGAGGGACTGAGGGCCTGAAGGAGAAGCCTCTACTCATGCAATGGGTCCCTGTGACTCACAGGAGCTGGAGCTGCTGCACCAGTCCATTCTCTGTCACTGCATTCACTGCCACAAACGTTACAAATCCAAAAACGGAAAAATTTCAATAAGTTTTTCTTTCTGGAAGCAGCGGTCCATTACTTTTAAAAAATCCTTCACAGCAGTTTTCTCATGTGCCTAAAAGATATTTTTCATTATTATTGCAGAAGCTGAAATATTATATCAAAAATAATTATTTACAATTATCAGTTATTTATGAAAAATTTCTTTAATTTCTTAGATATTCATGAATATTTGCTGAGAAAGTTTTTGACAGCTTGGTGTCCTTTAACTTTGGACCTATTTGTTTCAGTTCAGATGTTCAGTAACTGATGATAATGTTATAAACATCATAGATGTTTCAAAGAAAAAACAGATGCATCTTTCTATGTGAGGAGCAAAGACTGTTCCCACACTGGTTATCTCATCTAATTCTTAATAAGTGATGAACATATGATAAATTTTATGTTACTTATATGGTGAGAGATGTATGTGCATATACATAATATATCCTATATCACAGATACATTATTAAGCCATAATCACAAAAAAAGGATATTAAAGAAACACTTATAAATTAAGTGCTGTCAAAGATGTGTATGTGGGTTTAAGGCTGTCCATTTTACAGATATTATGTCTCATCATTTAAACTCCAAGTTAAATATCAGAACAAATCACTCTTTTGCAGGAAATAATAGAAAAACAAAGAAATGTAACTTAAGCACAATTCAATTAGATGCAAGGGAATTGAGCACCTCAATTCTTAATGAAATTAATGATCTTTTATAATCACAAATGGCCAGACCTTAATTTTACTTGCTATTTAAAAGATGACACCTAGAGTAAAGTCATGTCCCATAAACCATTAAGTGTCTCTGGGATTCAGGAAAGACTGTCCCTTCCTGGATTAGTAAGAGTGTCTTGGCACACCTTTAATACTTCCAATACCAAGACAGCTCAATTATGACTGCAAGATTTTGATTAAAAGGTAAGTGGAGCATCCCAATGCCAAATGAGATCAAGCAAAGGGCACTCATTAGCTTCTGTGGAATATGGCATCTGCCTGAAAGTCTCATCAACAGCCATTGTCAAATGCAGCTACTTTGAATTTTTACAAACCTGGATATAAATAAGTCCAAAATAGCAGAGGAATGATTTTTAAAATTATGTTAACCTTAGTTAAATATTAAACCAGTTTTTCCTTATGTCTAAGCAAAACCTACATCTCCCTGCAACCCCTTTACCTTCTGTTAACAATCTGTAGAATATCTTATTTTACTCCTTTCCCCAGATATCTTTTATCAATTTTATGCCTATTGTCTCACTCATTTCAGGGCTCATCAGAAAGAATTTGACATAATACATTTTAATAAACTGTTAGAATTTTCTTCAAAACAGAAATCTTTCCACCAGCAGCTGAGTTAGGATTGACTTCCAAAAAAATTACTCTCACAATAAAAGAGATAAGCTTTCACTATCTGAGAAATATCTGAGAAATAATAGTGTGAGAAAGTTAATAAGTTGGGAAAGTCACCCCAAATTTTAGTTACTGAAGTTGGGAGGACAGGGATTCTTGTGCAACATAGGATTGCACCAAAGGAAGAGGTCAAGTGTCTTGGGATTTTGGTTTCACCCAAATAAGTATAGACTGACTCATGGCATTGACTTCAAGCTTGTACAAATGGATGTAAAATGAAAAAATTAATGAAGCAATATTAGAAATGTCAGTCTATCAGAGCCTGAAAAATAGCAGGATTTCGGCAAAACTTCCCCCCTATTTTGCAAACCCTGTAAGCTTTCTGAGCTGAGCAATAATGACTATTTCTTCATATCCCCTCATTATAACTTTCCTACAAATAGTTCTTGACAGTAGAGTCATTATCCCAAAGTTCTAGAATACAAAAATTTTATACATGGAGACACTTTTGTTCTTTCTGTGAGACCCTCACATTACCAGATGGTAAATTACTGCATTTTTCCTCCTGAAGGGCTGGGAAGATATAGCCCATACTAACTTAATCTGAGCTTGATGAAGTGGTTTGTATTTGAGATAACAAGATTAGATTATCACAGTTTATTAGTTTAAAGTCTTTCTGACAGAGCCTTGTGTTACCTGATATTAAACCATGAATCATCTCTGCGTGCACTCCACGGGCCAAGTCCTCCCCTGGCATAAAATGACACAACTCCACTGATGTCCTCCCTCAGAGCTGCCCTGGCCAAGCCCAGCTGAGGATCTGGCCCTTCTCACACAATATTTTATTGAAACATCAGCCTTTAGAGAGCTCACTAGTCTGATCTCCCTCACCAGTCCTGGTTAGCCATGCCCTGGGGGTAGCCATGGTAATCTCCTTTCAATCTGTACTTCTGGAGTGGAATTGTTTGGAAGTAATTCTTTCAGCTGCACACCTCGCTTTTGGGACCTTTGCCAAGAGGCTTCTTGCTCTGTTTTGAAATAAAGACTCACATCTCTACTGAGATTTTGGCTCTATTCCCTGTTGCAGAATTTTCAGTAAGTTATTAGGTGCATCATTACCCCATTTCATTTCCTGGCTGTTCTGACTACCACCCTCCTACTTCTACACTGAAGCCACCAAGATCTTTTCCTCAGCCTGAGTACCTGATCCAAATCCCGCTGAACTCCATTCAAAGTTTCTCAGCAAACTCCATCAGACTCCTAGGAGAAAATAAAGATAGATATCTAAAAGTTTCTGTTCATTAAATCTCTTATGCCACAGGTTGAGGTGCTGGAGTGGAGCACAGACAAGCAACAGGGAGATGAGATTTTCATCACTGCAATGTCTTCTACAGGTTTTCCTTTGCCTCTGTACCTGCAGGAAGAAAATCTCTTGGCAAGCATCGGGTTATGGACTTTGTTTCCATTTGGACCATTCTGCTTCCTGCTGAAAATGAGCAACTGACTGCACTGGAAACTTTCTGCAATTTGCTCAGGTTCATAATTTTGAAGGAGAGAGAAGATTTTAAAGATGCGAAATAACTATTTGTGGGTGTCTAAGTTTACTTGAGTGTCTGAAGTTATTCCATAATATACCAGTGGGGTATCATGCTGATTCATATTTCTTCATTCTCTGTGTTCAGTCTCATAGAGTGCCTTGTTAGAATCAAGAGCAGGAGAAAGGACGAGCATGCAGATAGGTTTCCCTGAATAATGCTCATGGTTCATCCTTTGGATTCAAGCAGTTGGCTTAAAAAAAAATAGGTTTTTTAGAGAGAAGGAAAAACTGAATGCAGCGGGAGGGTCTTCCATACATACTCCTGAAGGCCGATAAAGTCTAATCTTCTTGAACACAAAAAAACCAAATAGTAGGAGATCCCTCCTTTGCCTATGCTTCCAGCCCACATCTTGAACTCTGGTCAATAATCTCACTTTCTCTTTCTGGACTTCTGCCCCATGTCTGCATGTCCTCTGCTTCTCCCTCCTCGCTTCAGCAGATATTCCTCAATGGCCAGGCAGTTGCCTGTGGTGTTTGGGTGATGACATGTTTCTTGGCTCTGATTTGGAGACTGCTACAGTTTCATAAGCAAGTGCTTCTTTTCAGCTCTCTGGAATGAGGGGCAGTTGTTACACCTTGGGCCTCAATTACATTTTGTCCAGCCAAGACCAACTTCTTCATCACCTCACTGAGCCAGCACTGCTCCTGCACACTCTGTTGGCTTGTCCTCCAACATCCTTCTGAGTCTGCTGCTTTCCTCTTCTCCCATTGCTCTGATACCTCCTTCATCTCAAACAGACACAAAAATGTTCATGAACAACTGAAATCCCCTTTAATGCTTGCTTTTCCTTCAGGTCCTAAAACCTGACTGTATTTTGGATAGAGATTGCTGTTGTTTCATCTCTTTGGTTCCATGCTACTGCTTGTATTATAATTTTACAATAATAATACAATTTTAACTCCCAGAAACCTGCCTGATTGTTTTTTTCTGTTTCTTTGCTCATACAGACTAACAGCTTGGATGCCTGCTGGATTCTGAGCAACAGAACCTGCCCCGTGTGACACCCAGTGTTTTCTCACAAGTTATTCTCCTCACTGTTAGTGGTCTTCAATAGAAAACCTCTCAAAACAAAAGTAGGCAAAAAATGCACCCATCAGAAATTGTGTGTGTTTGTGTGTGTTTGGTCCTGGAGCAGAAGATCAGGAACAAAAGTTGGTTGAGCTTTTTACCTCTGACTTGACAGGGAACTATTAGAGGGCATATCAGAGAAAGCAGAGATTAATGAAGGATTCCTAGAACAGTAGAGGACTTTAGAAATTATTTTTAGGGGAACAGCACTAGTTCTTCAAAGAAATGAATGGCTCTGCTGCCAAGGGTTTCAGAGCATTAATTATCCATTTTTGCCAAGAGTTTGGAAACAGAACCATGGAATAGTTTGGGTTGGAGAGACCTTTAAAGGTCATGTAGTCCAAGCCCCCCACTGTAAGCAGAGACATCTGTAATTCCAACAGGTTGTTCAGACTCCTGTCCAAATTCTCCCTTAACATTTCCAGGGATGAGGCTTCTGCCACTGCCAGAGACTCAGCTCTGGTAAATCACTTGGGAATCCTCTCACTCGCCTCAGCTCCTATCCAGACCAGATCTCAACAGAGATTTTAAAAGATTTCTTCAGAAAAGCATCAGAAACAGTTTCAATTCAGTGCTGGGAAATGAGACACTCGGCACTAACAGATTTAATATTCATCTTGTCACATACTAGGTTGCCCTACTGATCTTTGAGCTGCTCACACAAAAAGCATCCTATCGAGTTTCTGCTGAAATATCTTGAATGCTCAGCAGCACAACCATGCAGAGGAATATACATAACAGGAAATTATTTTTTCTCCAAAATTTTGATGCACTGTTTACAGATAAAATGGCAAAATACAGTAAATATATACTTATGCACATTTGATTGTATACTTATAAAAATATTCATCTTATAAACACTTTATTTGAAATTTCTGATTATTAAAACATAAATTAAATTTTGTTATCTATGTGTACTCAACTTTGTTAGAAATGCTATTAAAGCTTCAGGCTGTTTAAACAATAATACTCTGGATATCTAGAAAGCCTTCCAGGCTTCATGAGGGCTTTTTTCAGGCTCTTCATAGACATTAATTAAAGCTGTGAGAAACTCTGTGTTCTTGGTACTATTTACACCTGTTTAATACTGCCTCACGTGCTACATCTTAGGTCAAACAGCAAATCAGTAACAAAACCAGTGTCAGAAATGGAGTATCAGAACTCCTGAGACCTGCCAGAGCTATTGGACATTGTCTTCCACCAGACCACACTATCAGTTATAGAAAATAACTTTTGATTGCTCAGAGAACCATCCAAGTACAGTTACTATTAACACTTATCACAAAAAGCTGTGTAAGCAGACTGAAGGAAACTCCCCCCAAACCTGTAAATGTGCTATTGACAGGCAATTTCATTAAATCTGGTTTCACTTTATTTGGGTTATATATTCCATTTCATAAAAACCTTATCGTAAAGATCTAAATCTGTGAAGAAAGACATTAAGCAATTCTTTATTATCTCTGCTGGTCCATTAAAATAAATCTCATCTATCCCTTCCCCTATTATTCCAGGGAGTGCAAGGGCTGATGTATTTTGGCATAATTGCTTTGGCATCCCAGGTTTGTTCTGTCACTGCTGTTGTGCAAGTGCATTTGAAGGAGTGATCATCTTTTTTCTGTATGGCCCATCACCATGGTGTATAAGCAATATACAGGCTGCAGATTTTGTAATAGGTAAAGTTTTCAAAAATGTTATTGGCAATTTTTTTGATAAAGACACATGTCAGACTGCACCCAGTTTATTCATACACTGTAAGGAGTTCTCTGGCTTCCTAATTTATTAACAATGGTCATTTGTTACACTGACAACTTAGAAAAACAGATCACTCAGAAGTCATGATGGGGTAATTCTGCTTCTTGGAGCCTCTGCAATAAATCACCATTTTCCCTCCCTCCCTTGACCTAATTTCAAAATCATATACCTGTGTAAAATATTGTGATGAGAATTGTGTCTAATTATCTTCTAAATTTTTCTTTTAATTGCTAGAAGGATACCCATTCTTGAATAAGGGAGGTATTAATGATGTAATAGTGTTAGAGAGTCCTTGAAATCTAGATTAATTATTAGTTGTGTGGACTTCTGAGAGTTTTTGATGTATTCATTTGCATTCACAAAGATGGCTTTTTAATTAAAGAGAGTTTTTGAACTTATACAAATGAGCCTTTTGCACATGTGCCCAGAAACGTGGAAAGTGTTAAAAGTGAGAAGAATCGAAATTTTCCTGAAACATTACCTCCCGCTGCAAACACTGAACGGCCAAAAGCATTTGAAACTCCAGACCTCATGTCAGCAGCTCCAGCAGATCTCGAAGACCAAGCAGAATTATAAAAGCCTGTGCTTGTTTCAAATACCACAGAAATGGTTCTGTACAAAAGAACAATGTCAGAATATCTGATTTCCATTTCAGCTTCCACTGCAGCATATGTTTCTACCTTTACCTGCATGCTTATTTTTTCCTCTTTAGAAATTAGATCCTCTTTCCCAAGGACTCCAATGTTAAATGTTTCCTCATTGTAACTCTTATGATCCCTTGTTGCCACCTCAGACTTCTGGTTTTTCTTTCTTTTTCTTTGTTCGAGATCAAGAGAACAAACCGAAAGCTCTGAGTCTCCAGGTCTGTTTCACAGATTTATAAATGGTACCATATTTCCTGTATTACAGCCATTCAGTTCTTAATGCAGCCTAACATCTAATTTACAATTTTGACTGCTGCTACGTATTGAATTTGAGCAGATGTCTTTACTGAGCTGTCCATAGTGATGCCTAAATCATTTTCCGAGAAGTTCACAGCAAATTTGGATTCCAGAGAAGTGAATACATAGTTTAATTTGTACCTTTTAAAGTAAATTATTTTGTAAAGAAGTGGATCTCATGTTACAGAATACTGTCTGATTTCCTCATTTTTGTGAGATATACCCAGAGCCACTCATTCACCTCTGCCAAGGCTGGCTGCCTAATTTCAGTTTTCAGCATGAGCATAATACCAGCCCCTTATCACAATTGTGGTTCTAGTCCAGAACTGGGACTTTAAACCTCCTCCATTCTCCTGTCTCTTCCACAGTTCCCACTCACACACAAAACTGCAATCCAGACTTACAGGTGTCCTTATTTTGGTCTTGTGATGACTTTTTAAAGTCTGTATCACGAACATCCACTGATCTTCCCACATCTCCTCTTGTTTAAGTCTTTGTAAGGGGGAATAAAACAGATTTATTTGAATCTATTTCCTCCTGTGCTTTTCTTGGAGATAAAGTCCTTCAGAGTGCCACTATAATCTTCATAACTTTTGTTGTCTGTTTAACCTGGCCATTATATTATATCCAGTATATGGTATATTTATAATATATACTATATATATTATGTACATAGTATATGCATAGTATATATGTAGTGTATATATATATACTATATAGTGTATATATATACATACTATATATATAATATATATATAGTATAAACAATATCTATATAGTATATATACTATATATACTATATAAATATAGTTTATACTATATATAGTATAAAGGCCACCACGAGCTACCTGGCCATATATTCTATATCCACTTAGTGCACATCTATTTCAAGTTACATTTCCAGGAGTATTAATGTTTGATCTAAATTTCCCTAAAACAAAGTAAATATTTGACTAAATCAGAGCTATTTTTTATTTTTACTGTTGTTCATGCCCTCTGCTTCCAGGTCTTTTGTCTCTGATGCTGTCTAAACTTGATGACATGTGCCAGGTACATGGTAATGTAGGTATTAATCTTTCAATTTGTTGGAAAATAACACTAAATGCCATTTTGGTTCCCATTCCTCTTCTATGTTTATTCATGTTTTCATTTTGTTATGAGGCACATTTTGTTATGAAATATTTAATTTCAGCCTCTGGTTACTTGTTTTCCCAATTTCTTGCAGTTCTCAGACATGGAGCCATCTATTCCCGCCTTCCAGAAACTTTTCCTTCTTCACTTCACTTGGGGAAAATTTTAATTTTCAAATCATATTTTCTGTTGGTGGAATAGATGGTTGCAGCTTGGATCTTGACTGTTTCTTCCCTGGTAGCTTTCCTGCTCTGTAATTGCATTTGGTAGTGAAATGTGAACACTATCCATGGTTCTGTCAGTTTTCCCTTAAACATATTCCATGTTGATTTCCTTCCCTGAATCTTTCCTTTAGTATATTTCTACAGAAATAAACTATGTATTTTTTTTCCTTCCCTTTCACATGCATACATATCCAGCCGTAAATTCCTTAAAATCCAAATCGTTTAAGGTCTCATACTGTGTACCACCTCATGTCCTGCAGCAGAGGGGCTGTTCCGAGGACCAGCACCTCCTCTCACCCAAATATTCCTTTCCCTGACCATCTTCTAAGGCAATGCTCAACCAGCCAAGCCAGGACACACAAAGGCATTTGTTCTTCACCAAATTTTTTGTTCTCCTCCTTCCAGTGTTTTCCAGTGACCTACAGCATTGGAATTGTTTCTATTGCAGTTTCCACTGCTCTCGGTTTTGCTGTGAAATGGGAATTTTACCTGTTAGGTTTCTGCATCAAGGTCTGCATGAAGACCTTGAGACCCCCCTGAAGTTCTCCTTGAAAAACAAGTGGAAGAAAAACACACAGCTGAATGAATATTTAATAGCTGGAGAGTCAGGTCCCAGGAGATGAGACCTGGAGGCTCAAGTTGTGATTGTGTTTGCTTTTGAGGGGCACCTTGAACCTGAACTTCTGACAGCTGGGTGAAAGATGCAGTCAACAGACTTGTGGAGTCTGTCTTAAACCTGCCTCTCTTTTTTAGAATAAAAGTAAAGATTATTATTACAAAATGTGAGCGAGTTAGTGATCACTGGCGCCATCACTAATTTGTCTTTCTCACTTTCTTTGAAAGCTTTATTCAAATTGATATTTTTCTGGGAAAGATTTTGTTTTTTCCAAGACAGACTCAAGTGGTAATACTAGAGACTCTAAAAATTCCCCCACACATGCAATTCCATTGAGCCATCTTCTTTTAAACTTCACAGGTGAATATCTGCACTTAGCTTCAGAAAACATTTTACTTTCCTGTTGGCTTGCAGACATTTACACATCCCTGATTTGAAATACATATTTTCCTTATATACTTAGACCCACGGTTGGTGCTGGACCAAATTCCCTGATCTAGCACTGTTATTGTGTATAGAATTCATCTGGTTTTAACATTTCCTCAAATCTTTGGTTTAAATAAATCTTCCCAAAATATTCATGGTGTTCCTTGAAGGCACTCTGTTTTCATGTTGCTTAAAATGTAAACCATCCGTGCAATGTAAATGCAAACCTCCAGGCAATTCATTTTCTAATTTGTTTTCTCCCGCATTGGAAACACAAGAACATGTACTTCATTTACATCTATTATTACTATATTATAGATATTGTTATTATTATTAACATTATTATTATTATTTACTCTGGGGGTGCTAGGTACCCTCAGGCAGATACATTGTAAATTGAAACCAGATGTCCAACGAGTTGATGGCAAGATCTCCAAGCAGGACTGAAATCTTTTCCTAAAATTCACAATGCTGCAGACAAACGAACATGTGTGACAAACAGGGAACAGATCACAGCAAGCCTGAAATTATGTCACTTATCTACTTGTGTTTACACAAAACTCCCACTTTTCACAGTTTTAAGTTTGCTCTTCAAACACAAAGTGAAAAAATAACAAAACAATTAGGGAAGGGAAGAGGCTGCAATAAGATTAGAAAATAGGGAAGGTACATTCGGAAGCCATTAACAAGCCAATGCTACTAACTAAAGCTAGCTTTAAGACAGTCCCTCCTGGGAGGACACTTCAAAGATCCTCGAAAAAAAGGCAATTTATTGGCTAAGCGATCTTCTTAGAGGCCCCAAATTTCCTACCCAGCCCATTTGTTTTCCATCCCTCTTAAATTTTTAAAGTCACCTTTGCAATCGCTCAAGATCTTTAAGGAATTTTTTTTAGAAATTACACTAATTGGCCTATTTTTACTCCCCTCTCTTTTCCCTTAAAGACTAGGAAGCTTGGTGCCTAAAAATAAGTCGGAGAGAGCTGCAGTGCATTCTCTGCAGATGGTGGGGATCAGCTCGGGAGTTCCCCGCACAGCCCGGGCTCTGCGCTCCCTGCGCTCCCACTCCGCTGGTTTAACCATTGCAGGGAGGGAGAGCAGCACAACACCAGCCCCTTTCCACAGCTGGGGTTCTAGTCCAGACCTGGGACCATTCCCACCCACCCACACTGGGGCTGGGATCTCCCTTCGGCCCCTGGCACCCCCACACTCGGAAATGCTGCAGCAGGATGAGGAAGTGTTGCTACGTTTCTCTTTGCAGAGAAAAAAAAGCATCCCTCATCCTAAGACCCCTGTGAACACCGTCACACAAGGCACAATTCTTTTCAAGAGTATTTCTGGGTTTTACATTCTCTGAACCTCAGAGAAAAAAAAAAAAAAAAAAACCAAAACAATTCTTATCTCATTTACTGCTCTTGTTTTGTTCACAGGTGGAATGCATTGTGGAAAATTTCTTACCTAAAATATTAATTAAATTCCAGTGTGTGTGTTTTGATTCACTGACCAGTTGAATCCAAGTGTGTGTGTGTCAGGATGTCAGAACCCAGGACATTCCTCTGGCTGCCCTGGAGGACTCCAGACCCTGGCAGGGGCTCAGAGACTTTGGCACGGAGTCAAAGACACCTGTGCCATCGATCTTAGCCCATGGAAAAAGTTACCAATTTTGTGTGAAGATTTACAAGCCACAAGGGTTTGAATAGAATGATAGTGAATTTGACACAGGGCGAAAAAGTAGAATTTTGGGGTTTTTAGAATAGGGGTTCAAGAGGCAAGATGGAGGAATCTGGGCATGTCCTGTCTTTCTTCTTGGCCTCCATCTTCTGCTGTGATGGTGACACTTTTAGATTGGTTTAGGGTGGAGGCTCACTGTCTAACATAGGTGATAGGTATTGGAAAACTATTGTAACTAAAGTACTCATAGTTTTTAGCATAAAAACTTGAGGGTGGTGAGTGTGCCTCAACCCGATCTTCTGGACAGACCTCAGCAGGTCTGAAAAAGAATGTATTAGACAAGAGAAAATCAACAACCTTGAGAACCAGAGCCGAGGAATCCCATCTTCTTCTTTGAGTGTGGGGCTGGAAAAAAAGACTTTTTAATACCTCAGGAACCTTTCCAACAACAACAACAAACCCAACATCAGGACTGTCAGGTAACAGTCATGAGATGCTGTAAAGTAAAATGCACTTGTGTGTGTGCAATTGAGTACTCAGCAAATTCAATTTAAATGTAATGTAACCTGGTATAATATAATATAAAATAATATAGTATGATAAAGTAATTAATTAACCTTCTAGTAGCAATGAAGTCCCCCTCATCATTCCTCTCCTTCGTCAAGAACAAAAATATCTACTACAAGTAAGAACTGAACCAATCTCTCCCCAAAGCTCTCACTGTGAGCCAGTGGCTGATGGCAGCATTTAACATCTGCAGACTGGCATTGCTTCATGTTTCCATTCCAAAGTCACCCAACTTTGTCCCAAAGACAGACCTGTAACAGTGAAGAGATGCCTGATCCCAACAAGCTATTCTCACCTGCCTCTTCAAATGATATTTTAATTTTCTGCAGCACTCTCAAAAATACTGTGATATATACCTTATACTTTGCCCTTGAAAGAATATGGCAAATTATATCATGTAAAGGCAAGGGACTGTCCCCATGCCCCTGGGCTTGGACATTGAGAGGTACCCAAAGCAGCCAAAGTGCTGGGTCAGCTGCAGTGAATCCTGCAGAGCTCTGGTCGCCTGTGAGAGTCACAGCCTGCGCTGATTTTATGCCTTCCCTACATGGGATTGAACATATAGGAGAAAAAAAGCATAATCTCCAAGATCTCCAGCTGGCAAGGAGGTGAGAAGCTATACCTAGTAAAAAAATTAAGTATGTGCTTAATATTAAATCTGTGAATCTCACTAAATTTGCATGTGTTAAATGGTGAAATTTTTATAGGACCATAGGGCACACTTACAAGCTGAAAGCTCTTAGCATAAACACCCATTAAAAAATAGGACTCATTTGTCCATATTTGTAGGAACAGAAAATGAAGAAAAGTGTTAATTGAACTGTTTGAAATTGTTGTTTAATACTACAAGCTGCCAGGACATATGAACAGTCTAGACTTGAATCATGTACCCAACCTGAAAATACATAAAAATGTCTGAGAGATGTAAATGTAAATCAGGATATTAGGACAATATTTTACTTTTGGAATTTTGGGTACAGGTTGATTTTGGCAGGGAATAGAGTTCACCACCTGCCTTTACAACACTGTTTATATTCTCATCAGATCCTTATAATGAGCAGGGAGGAATGGGTTATTAAACTAGCCAGTCAGTATTTTCAATAGGTACCTGCTAAAAAAGGGATTTACACAGGAGAAAGAAAGAAAGTTGTAGACCTATGGCAGACAGAAGAGGCCACAAAGTGTTGAATCTTTTGTGGATTAAGCCTGATTTATTTCCCAGACATCAAAATATACTTTCTGATTTCTCCATGCAATGTCTATAATATTTATTATTTGTACATTCACAAGCTGCTGGAGCCCTCAATGGCTGCTGATTCCTGCAGCTCAGTGACCACAGGGTCTGACACAGCCCCACAAAGGTTGGGAATAGCCCAGAGCCAGAAAATTCAGTCCCACTTGATATCTTTTAGCCCAAGTTCCACAACCTATCTCTTGCAGGTGACTGAGGAGGAAGGGAGCAAAGCAGGATCAGAACCAATCTGGTGTCTCCTAATACCTGTCTACGAAGGAGAATTTAAATGACATTTCAAATGAAGAAGAAAAAGATCCCCCTTGTCTAGTTTGTGCTGAATACTTTTCCCCATGCTATTCCTCATGTTTAATTTTTAGTCATTTGCACTCTGATAGAGATCAAAGACTTCTGTCTAAATACAGTTTGCACTGAAGTAGGTATTTTGCAAACATACAGGGAGATATTTTTCTCCCCTGGTGTATCAAAATTTAAAACTAGTCTGAAATGACTTGTGGAAGGAGAGATTCCAACACACTTCTAGCTCTTGATTGCTTGCATTTTTAAAAGAATTATAGTAAAATGGTCTATTTTAATTTTCTGTGTCTATAAAATGCACTTTATAACCCTTGACTTGCAGAGACATTTAGCAGCAACAAGCAAACATAGGAATGATAATTCATAAACTGTTACAGAAACAATCAGTGAGCAGGTTCAAAACATCTGAGCTGACATTGCATGACAAGGTGCAATTTTCCTGCTAGAAGGTATTTTATGTCAGAGAAACGTTCAGTAGCTTTTTAGAATTTAATCTGAATGAAGTGAGAAAATAAGTTCAAGATTTTTTAGGAAAGCAGGTGAAAACTCCAAAACAAATACAGGTCAAAATGAAGGGATTGCTTTAAGCACTCAGGGGTGGAGTGCCCTGTATATCTCTCTATCATTTTATCTGCATGAAGGGAAGATCACTTGCAGGTTGGCAGTGAGGAATTGGAACCTCAGGAGAAGGGAATCTCTCTTCCCCCAGTCAAAGAGAAATATAATCTGATATATTAACACTTCAAGTCTCCCTGTTTTCTAAACAAGTTCAGATGCTTCCTGTGTGTGTTTTTAAAAAGGAAAAGATAAATCCAATAAGTAAATTTTAAGACCACATGAACCTTGGCTTTTCAAGCTGAAAGGATATTTCTGTTAGGACAGCAATGTGTAACACCAGTAAAATATTTCAGAGATGCTGTGTGTCCATTACCAAAACCAAGCAAGCCCATGACCAAAGGGACTCACTAAAATATTTTTCTGTTGAAATTATTCTTCTGTTTGCATCTAAGATCACCCTTAAGCCCATTTCCCCTCAGCTTCTGAGAGATGCTGCCTCAAACCTCCACTCTGGAGAGTCAGAGCAAGATTCTGTGTCCCCTCTCACATCCCTGAAGTTAACCCCACTGCAAGGACAGCTGGCAGGATATAGTCCTGGCACAGCCAGGAGCAGGCAGCACCCTGGGAGTCCCCAGCAGCCCTTATCCCCCAGAAACCATCACGTCCTCCCCTCCTTCTCATGGCCATTCCTCCTCTGAAGCTCACATTTATCCCTTGTAAGCACGTTTGCCACTTCAGATCTGTTTTCCCACAGGACTTTTTGCTTTATCATAAAATCTGTTAGCACTGGCTGGACTGCCACAGACTGTCCAGGCTCTTTTATGCAGGCTGGGGAAAAACCCTTCCACCTTTCCACTTCAGATCTTTATCTCTCTGTCTGCAAAAATTCCCCATGAGAAGGTTGCTTTTATTCTTGCTGTATATTTTTATCTTGCCCTTTTATACCCAACAAATTGCTGCCCCCTCCCCATGCCACCTGTTCTCACCTCTGGCCAGCACTTCCTTTAGCTTTTAATTACCAATTCACTTACCTGTTATGACTCTATGCAGAATCACTGGCGCTAGAAAACACGCTGCACATTGCTCTCTTGTCATTGAGATGCTGGCTAGACTGGTTGTTGTCTTGGCCATGGGGACAGGATTCCACTCAGAGACCCTAAGCAATTATCTTTCTTCTACCCCTTTGAGGTTGGAGCATAGTATTGGTAATTAAATTCATACTTCTGTTTGTTGTGGTTTTTTTCTTATATGTTCCCATTTCCCAGAAACCTTAGGTAAAGGATTTTCTGCCAGGATGAGGAAGAAGGATCTGAGGCTGGTTTGGCTTAACTCTGGAGTATAATCTGGATTTAACAGTTACATGGTGAATCATTATGTATTTTTATTTTTTATTAAAAAAAAAAAAAGAAAGAAAGAAAAAAAAAAGAAAAAAAGCCCTAGATGTTTTGCTGAGCAGTTGAGCCTTTATTAGGTCACATCCACAGTTTGCTACACCAGAGCCTGTCTGGAATGCATTTTTTTCAGGGCAAGATATTCAAAGGCTAAAAATGAACTCCTGGCTAAAGCCATCAAGGAGTGGACAGAGGGAAGGGAAATCCCCTGGGATGGATCTCCTTGGCTGGAGCCACTGGCTCTGTTTTCCACTCTGCCAGCCAGGCACTCCTCTCTTTTGCATTTCTGGGCCTTGTTTGCTGCCACACACTACAAACCCCAAGGAAACAAATCTCTCTCTCTCTCAGTATTTCAGGCCATTGCCAGGCTCTTGTGCTGTGAGCTGCCAACCCCTATCTGAGTTCTCAACTGCACAGGCCCTCTTCTCCCTGCCAGACCCCTTTTCTATGCTCAAGTCCCACCTCCCTCCTCCCCTTCCTAATTTGTTTATTCCTGAAGCCATTCATTATTTTCCCATTTCATTTCACTGCAGAGGTCCAATCCAAGGCCCATTGAAATGTTTCCATCAGCTTCAGTGAGATTGGAATCAGGCCCAACATCTTTGTCTCTCTCAGGCATCCTCTGCTGCCTCTGGGTCAGTATTTCTTCTCTTTTTGCAAGGCCTCTCCTTCCCTCCCCTTTCATTCAGCAGTATGGAATATGCTGTGGAATCTCCTCTCTCCTGCCTGGCCCACCCGTGCTGGCTGAAATATCTGATGGTCAGCAAGACAGAGAAGCTGGAAGAAGGTGTAGAAATTGCAGTGCACAAACCTTGGCTGGAGGTAGAACCACCTCTCAAAAGGTTTGATATTTCCAATTTACTTTTAAGATGGCTCTCATATTTGGCAATATTTCTTGGGTTTTGCCACAGTTTTGTGTAAATGAAACAATTATCAGCTGCATAGAAGATGCAAACCAGACAAATGGTGCATTAGATTGCTGCTGAAGGATGGAAGTTTCACAGGTATGCTGTGGAAGAGGACACTCTTGGATGGTGTACATCTCCACTGTAATCAAAGGGACTTTGGAAATTTACAGCAGCTAAGTATTTGTCCCTCCAAAATACAAATCCAAATAAATAAGCTAATAAATAAATAAATATGATTCAGACCTTTGAAAAAAGAAACCCCATTTGCAGTCATGGGTGCAGTTAAAATTTCAGTTCACGCTATTATTTTTTCCCCCTAAATTGCCCAAAAGATTGTTACATCTCTTTCAGCAGAGTAACATTCCAGATGCAGGAACTGGTTATAAAACATAGTTAAGAATTTTCACTTTTGCTAAATGCCTTTTTCCTACCATAGACATTCCCCCCTGCTTGGAAGACTCACCTACCTTCCAAATACTCTCTGCTGCTACAGCTGTTTGTTTGTTTGTAACAGGATCATCTTTTGAAGGCAGCCTAAAGCCTTTGTGTTTCTCTCTGGCTCCATTATTTCCCCCTACCTGCTGTGCTGGCAGCCTTTGCACTGCTCAGCTCCCAGCCTGTGTCCCACCCCTGGGCAGGCAGGGATGAGCTGCTGTGCTGGGAGCCAGAACAGGCTGGGGTGCTCTACATGAGCAGCAAGGAGAGCACATCCAGCCCCAAACTTCACCCCAAACTTCACCCCAAACTTCACCCCTTTTGTGGTGCTTTTTCTCTCGTCTAAGAAGTGGAGCTGGTATTTTCCCATGGCAGAAGTGCTGATAATTTGAAGTTTTAATTTCATCATTCCTTCAAATGCTGGGGTTGTCAGGGATGCAGTAAACACCCTCTGAGTGTGTGACTGCTCCAAGCCCCACTGAAACCAGCAGGAGCCTTTCTTAACTATTGAATTGCAGACTTTCCTCGGGGTTGTGTACAATGCCACAGACTTAATTACCATGTTCCTGGCTGGATAAATATGCAAATGGACTTATCAGCTGGAGGGCCTTAAAATACAGGTTGGCCACATGGCAACTAATGACTTGATTTGGGCTATATGCAAACATTTGCCAGCCAAAGGCCTCCTCCTATTCCCACGGAAGGGAAAGGCACAATTATTACCAGCTCCAGGGAAAGCACAACTCAGATGCCTTCTTTAAATAGTGGCCCATGTTCCCAAGCAGCTCAAATCTGTCAGCAGCCTCTCCTCAGCCTTCCCTTCTTCTTCTCTCCCTGATCTGCTGTGATAAGAAAATGTTCACGACACAGATTTTATCACAAAGGGTAGAGATTTATGCATCTGCAGGTTTCACAGCTGCAGGGCAGGCATCTTGGTGCAAAAGCAGCTCCAGCTATATTCAACACATGGGTTGTTTTCACAAAGAAGTGGGAGCCTTTCCCCAGGGGGAGGAAATTTAAATTTACCAACACCACTACTCTCTTCAGCAGTGACTGCACGATTCCACCTCACACTTTCTCTTAAGGTGCTGAACACGAATTCAGGCTCTCTGAAATCATTAAAGCTGATTTGTATGGCTGATGGTGAAGGGCAGGAGAAGATCCAGCCCCACAGAGCCTGGCTTGCTGACTCAGCTCCATGGGGCTCCAAGGCCAGCTGTAAGCAGGCTTGCTAAATCAGCTTCTGTTACGGGATAAAAACATCTGCTGGAAACCTGATGTCCCTAATAACTCACAATTCCCATACTGTATTTATTGGCATTCATAGGCTATTTTTGACTTTTTTTCTGTCCTATCAAAGAGCTGCAATCAATAAAGAACCTTTTCAGTCATATGCTTTTGAGAGGGCTCATGTCCAGAGACACAAACCGTGACTGGGGCGTTGCTTAAGGAGCTCAGTGCAGGGTTTTTCAACAGTGCAAGAAAGCCTGGAGTGTGTGCCAGGAGTGGCTTCACAGCAGCTTCTCCTGAGGGGCACCACAGCACACAGAGGTGTCCTGAAACAGCAGGAGGAATTAGGATAAAAGGCCATTTCTCCTCTGCTGCTGTGGAGGGTTTTGTGATGGGCTGAAGGAGTGGGATGGCTGAAGGAGTGGCAGTGAGAGGTGGGTGACAGGAATTTCTGAGAATCACACTTATCACAGGAATTTCTGGGAATCATCTGGAGGAAAACACCGATTGGACAGTATCTGCCAGCTTGTCACCAAGAGCTCTGCAATGTTCTGCGCCATGACACAAAGCTATTTGAATTCACCCAGGATTACCATGTGACAATAAACTGTATAAAGTACAGACCTGTGGTTCTAAATGTCCTGTTTTGTGGTGGTACTTTGTATCTTATTTTTCTGAGTGCTGGCAATCAGAGCTTTCCTTTGGCAGAAAAATATTTGAATAATTGAATATGAAAGCCAGTGATACCATTTTTTAACATGAAGTGAAATACTGTGAGTCCCTTCTGACTAGAAGGTTGAAAAGGGCAGAAGTTGGATGGTGCTGCTCCATTCATGCAGGCGAATCAGCAATTAAAGGATCATAAAAAACACAGAAAAATAAGTTATTTGTGAGTTGCCTCTTAAATTGCTCCAATTTGTGTCAGCAAAGACATCTAAAATAGAGGTTTGAAAACATGGGAGCAACATCTTTTCAAACAGCAACCATGCAGTGTGCATTCCAAAGAAATGACAAAGCCTTGCTGCAGTATTTGACACCACAAAAATACCCTGGGAAAGGAGAAAGGTTCAGCGGGCAGAGCAGCAGAAAATATGAAGAGATCCAGAAAAGCAACCAATTGATCTCTATCAATTCCACTTTTTCCCCCCTCTGTGTATTTACTCCAAAACAGCTCATAACACTAATCAGACAGAGGGGCATTGATAAGCAGAGGTAGATGACAAAAAAGGGAAAATAATATATTAGACACATACAGAGGTTAAAGAGAGTCAACAGTCTAAGTGTAAAGTGATAATGAGTCTTCATGTGTGTGCTGGAATGAATCTATATGTAAGTGTGCAGATGTGCGTGTATTTGGACAGTGGTTGAAAGCATTAAAAAAGAAATATATTATTGCCTCTCTAATATTAAATTTGTAAAAAAAAATGAATTAAATCATGGCAGTACCTAAGTACTTGGATTGTTAATTAAGAATACAAAAAACACAATATCCATAAAGGTATAACTCTTTCCTTGACAATATTGTTGAGAATTAATTGATATTTATGGAAGAAAAGAATTTTAGATGATCGTAGGAGAATCATGTAATTTATATCCACTCAGAGAAGACAAGGAGAGGAAAGCTCAAGGTAGCTAGTGCTGGTGAAAGTTTGTTTTTTTTCTGTGAAGTTGTTGAGAACCATACAGGGTGCCTGCCATGCATTAACCTGTTTGGATGAAGATTCACAGCAGGTTGCTTCAGTATATTGGTGTCGTCTGCAAATCATCTGGACAGCTGGGACCATGAAATTTACCCAGATCCAAAAAAGTTGACCCTCACCAAACCTCAGTGCCCTCTAAGGCCATATGTGCAGACCACTTCACATTTTGCACTTGTTTTGCCACTGTGGAATGACAAAAATGCTCTTGTCAAGTGGACATGAGATTTTCAGGTCCTTCCACACAGAAAACATGTCAGCAAAACTTGTCAGATGTTTTTTAACTACAGCATTATAGACACATTTTCCCTTTCTTTTTTTTTTTGCAATCTTCTGTACCATGAAATAAATAAATAAAGAAAAGACAAAAGCCTGTTTGACTCAATTTTGTGCTTCTGAACCAAGTATAATCCCATCAGTTTGGTTCCATCATTTGTAGTAAACTATTCACTAATCTAAGACAGGTGCCCCTGGGTGTTAACATTTAGTCTCCTAGTAGAAAAGTGGGTGCAAAGTTAAACCATATGTTCTACTTATAAATAAGTGAGGTGTGATTAGGCAAAGTCTTTAAAACACGGGCTCAGACACACACACATGCACTGCAAGGAAAAGATGCTGACATTTGCAGGCTGTGCTGTGCAGTTATGGTCTGGGCTTAACTCTTTGCCAGGTGGATCCCTCTGCAGAAATCTGAGGGGCACAAGGTTATGTTGAGCTCATTACTGTGGACAGCTTTTAAAACAAAAGCCATAATATGGACATTCCTGGGATGATGTGTTTCATTAATATTTGCCCACTGCTAGGCTGTGTGAAGAGTTTTGCTTACAGGATACCCTTGCAGATTATTAGAGTGTTATCTGTACAAAAAATAGATAAATATCTCCATTTAAAAACATGTGTAAAACTGCTATAATTTTCATGAGCAACCTCCAATCAGCTGAACTTTAATTTTATTGATAGGAGGAAAAAGTCTAGAAAAAGTCCACCAGTTCTCTAAATATTGCTTTTAATGTGATTTCAGGTGGGAATAAATGCCCAAAGCCTAGAGTGAGGGCTGCAGCAGCACAGCAATTCAAGAACTGTGCCCACTGTATACTCCCTTTTGTACAAAATGATTGTCAAAGGCTTCCAGTTCTGATTTCTGCTTTATTTTCTCATGAACATTAAAGCTGCTGTTATGTGTGTGAGTCACAGAGCAGTCGAGGGTCCTGGCCAACATATCACAGCACAACAACATCCAGGACCCTGCTTCCAAAACACAGAGGGGACAGAAAACTCTTCTTGGCTTTGAATTAATTATTGAATACCCCCTGACATTATTTGAAGAAGCAAAGCACAGGAAACACAATCAATGATTTCTGTAAGAGTGCTCAAGTCGCAAATGCTTAGAAAGTGGTTAGGAAAGATTTTTTTTTTAAAAAATTGAAAACAGTTATTGCAGCACTGCTGGTAGCTTTAAAGTCTGAACCATCATAGATCTAAATGTCTTCAAACGTTGGCAAAAGAGAAATGGAAAATTAATGATGCAGTATTTCAACAGAGATGTTCACATCATCCGTTATTGGAGGATCACAGCATTCCAGAGAAATGAATAGCTTATCCCCATTTTGCAGACAACCAGACAGGGAATTTCCGTGGCTCACCTACAACCACTCAGCCTCATGGTGACACCGCTGTGGGTAAGAGCAGCTTAATATCTCCTTTCATGTCTACCTAGATGAATTCTAGGCACACAAGGAACTACTGCAGCATATCATAGGCTTTGCAGTGCAGAATTATTTACATCTGTGCTTGAAGCCTTGTTTCAGAATAAAGCTATTAAAATTTAAATGTTCACTCACCCTACAAAATTCAGTAATAAAACTATTCTCTTTAGGTGTAAAGAGAAATTTCACTTATTTTTGAACTCAATACACAGTCTTATAATATCTTATTACAAAACAAGAGAGAGTTTGATCTAGGAAGGGAGATGAAGTTGTTTTTTATCAGTAGTGAATATAAATATCCTTTAGGAATAACTAAGATATTAAAAAAGGAAGATTTTAATGATACTATACCAGATGTAGCACACCAGTAATATGCTTCTGGAAAGAATTACAGATGATGTAGGAAGCAAAATAAAATTGTTAGATCAAAATTGTGAAATGAAAATTGACTAAAATGGATCCTTTTCAGAATTAATTTGCATTGGAAATTGAAAACATATTTTCTTTTCCTCCAAATCTGAGAAACACCTACTGGAAAGTTGAGTCATCTCATGAAATTCAAATGTAGTCATCACTACTTATCCATCCTCACTAAGTACACCTAAGACCTTGGAGCACAGGCGCACCTCTGCTTGCCAAAAGAAATATTCCTCCCTGCCTAAACGAGGAGACTGCAGTGCTCTGCAGTTCAGATTATTGCCACCTCCCTCCACTGTGCTGAAAAGGAGCTGGAGTGGGCCACAAGGCTCTCTGTAAGAGGGAGAAATTAATTCCAAGAGCGTAAATGAAGCCTAAACAAGACCTATGAAATATGTATCTATTACAGATGGGTGGGGTTTTTTTCCAAGTACAGTTTCGGATTTTCACCCCTCTCCTCCTCCTATCACATGTTGCTTGTTTTAGTGGTTGGCAGGAGGGAGGGGGAGAGGAACTAACAACATGTGTGCCTATCATCACCCTGACCACTGTGCTTGTACATCTAACTCGCTCCCCTGTGCTTTGTCTGCTTTCTGTCTCTATCCTGCTCCATCCTGCGAGCGCTCCCGTGCCTGCGAGCTCTGCCTTCAGCTGGGCTGCCCTCGAGAGCAGGGCTGCAAACACAGTGATCACAACATGGAACCCTCCCTCTCCTTCCCTGAGAGGGATTTGTCCTGCCAGCAGTCTGGTGCAGGAAGAGCAGAGACTAAAGCAACGTTCTCTCTCCTTCATCAAACCCAACAAGCCAACAGCTTTGCCTCCTGGCACGTCAGTGCAAGAGATAGCTCTCCCACAACAGAGGCTTTTCGGAGGCAGAGCAGAAGGAAAGAAGGAAGAAGCACAGATAGGAAAGAGCAGTGTGGCAGATAAATTCTGCCTCTTGCAGCTTTCTTTTCTATTGACAAAATCAAAGAAATTGATGCCTTTCCTGGGGTTCAGGCTGCCAGCTGTCCAGGAGATACCCACACCCATTAGAAGCATTCCCATAATAATTAGAAGCATTCCCATAATACTTCTAAACCTCAAACCTGAACTAATTTCCAGTATCCCCATATGCAAGTATAGTTTCAACCAAAACATTAGGCCGTGACTCTAAAAATAGAAGTTAAGCCCTTCTTACCTGCCGAGGAGAGGTAAAACCAGCGAGAACTGCTAACTTGTATCTGAGCATAAAACCTCAGTCTCCTTACTTTCAAAGGATAATAGTAATCCAATGGTTTTAAGAGCCACTCATCTTGGTGCAAATCCAAGTGAAAGCAATGGACCTCTCACTAGTTCTAAACCAAACCTCCTCTCCCCTGCCTTGGCCCCAAGAGTGAAGTGAGCTCCAGGAATTTTTGTTGCATGCAAAATGAGTCTTACCACAACTATGCAACACAACAAGATGGATCCATGAAACAACATGAGAAATGTTAAAATGAAAGTAATTATCTGTTTCACTGAGGCTAAAATGATAGAGTCCTCCTTTGCATTCTAATTTAGTAAAAACCATCTGCTCATACAGCCTGTACCAAGGTGCCCATATGAAATGGCCTGAGGATTAGTAATGGGCAGGTTGTCTAAAAGTCACTGTAAAAGTACAATTAACATGTTCTGGGGATGTTTCCACTTACCATGAAGAAGCCTTTTCTTAAGCAATGCTATTAATTGTTGGGATTACTAAAAACTTTCCAATTCATCTAATTAACAATAATAAAAAAGGGTGTTTATCTAAGTATTTAATCAAAATAAATGAAATTAAATGTGAGAAAAACTGCTGGGAAAAAAAAGAGCTAATTCAAAAGTTTACAATTTTTAATGTCTATAAAAAAAGAAAAAAAAGACTACTGGTTTAGATTACCATTAACAAATCCCTGGTTCCCTGCTCTGATTTTCCTTTCTTCTAATGATCCACAAATTTTATCGAGGTACACACCAGCACCTTCCATGAACTGGGAGATCTTTCCTGGTAAGTTCATTAAGAATGGTGTAACTGGCCAGATGTCTGGTTCACAACAGAGGGCATAAGAATGTTTGGTCTATATGGCAGGGGGTTACTTAAATGACACACATTTCAGCAAATCCAACACAATCTGTATGCACAGCAGCAAAAGGCTTGGATCACCAACAGAAAAACTCAAAGAATGCAGGTTCACTGGAAAAGTCTTTTGAGACATGGAAAATAATTAATTTTCCAGATATAAGCCGTAAGTGCAGAAACATTTCTAAGATGTCAACATGGTCACTGGATAGAGAGGGTGAAAAGAGGTGGAGATGGAACTGCTCTATAGGGCAATCATCTGAGGAACTACCTCCAAAGGAAACAATGAGGCAATTGTGGCTGTCTACCTTCATGAGCTCCAAGAGTTTTGTCACTGAAACCCTCAGGAGCTGAATTAAGTGCAGTGTGAGCACACAGGACCATGGGGAGTTCAGAAATGAAGCAGCGGACTCATCATCCCAGCCGTTCTTGAAATTAGACCACAAATATTTCATTATCTGAGAGAGACTGAAACTCAAGCATAACACGCACAGCCATCCAGGCTGTGTACAAGCTTAGATAGAGAAACAAAGCTGACTGAGGGGTTCATCCAGTGAGGGCTGGTTTAACCAGGTGTAAATATAACAATTTATACCTGGTTAGCAAACTGCTGGCAGGTGTCAAGAAGAAGCATGAATTTATCTTTAAATGAAAAGAAAATAGGCTGATGGTGACTGCCATCATGTTTGTGAGGGGCCCTCCTCATTGAGCTCAGGCTGAACTAGTCCAGCATTTTGACTTCCACAGCCCCCAGCCAAAACCACAGGGTTTTGATGCCATATCTATTACATAAAGACCCTCTTCCTATAGCACTATAAATGCAAATGATTGTGAGAGGATACTCAGGGAGGTTCAGTAATAATTCAAATCACAAATCCTTTTGCCATGCAACTCATATAATATGATATTTTTTATGGAAGCCCTTCTGCCCCTCAGAAGGCATTAAATTGTTATTCATATTTCAGATTAAAAAATTCAAGAAGAGTATTAAAAGACAGGCAGTGATAGCAAGATAGATTCAAGGCATGTGTGTATGCCTCATGCCTTCTATAGCAAGCGCTCCTGCTCTAGAAATATAAAAAGGAAGTCAACTGAACAGCATGAAAATGGATGTAAACATGGCATTAAAGAGATCAATCTCCAGAAGTACAATAGCATTTTTAAGGGAAGGGTGTGTAATTTGAACAAACACAGCTGAAGGCAAGAATTAGCACCATATGCATAATCACATAAATCAAGATAAATAAGATTGGTAGAATTACACATGATGCTTGTTTGCTCTGAAGAACAGTGAAATAGATAAACAAGGATGTCTCAGGCATAGCAGGAATTGCTATGCTGAGTGGCAGCCTTGGTAGGCTGCTAGTGCTTTTTAAATGCATTACTAAAGAAAATAATCATGGTACAAGAATCAGAGCTACTGAAACTCGGGCTACAGAGCTCCACTGATAGCCAGCAAAATATGCAGGTGCAAGGGGAGACGTGTAACTCAAACAGCTCATTCATTTTAAGTCTCAGTTCATTTGCCATTGAAAATATGAAAGCAGTACGCTGGAGAGAAAAAAAATCCGTTAATGTGTGCATACCAGCTCTCCAACAAGCAGTCATATTTTAAAAGCTTATTCATGTGGTTGTAAAGGTGATGAAGTTTTGTTTTGTATGCTTCACTGTCATAAAGTAATCTTGTTTGATTTTTTTAATGTGCTCATTAATTTATTCCTAAAAAGGTGTATTTTTATGCAGCTCTTGATCCTGAATTTGACCTAATGAACCCAGAAGCATTAGAAAAACCCAAAGTGAGGTCTGTCATTAATATTAAAATGCAGAGTCCAGCAAATTCAGAGAGAAGCTGATATATTCAGAAATGATGCTCTGCCACTGAGGAGGATCTCAGATAAAGTGTGCTGGGGCTCTGGGCCCTCGTTTTGAGCATTGTGGTGCAACAGGAGTGGAGAGCAACACTTGACTGTCAGTGAACACAGGTGACTGAGAGGTTTGTGTTTCACCATTTCTGTGAGCTGAATGTCCACCTCCACAGGGCTGTAACTGCAATTAGTGATTGGAGTCCTCCAGCTTAGCTCCTCCCTGCAAAATTCCAGTTTGTGTCCTCAGGACTGCTCCAGGCTGACCTGAAGCACAGGAGCTGAGGACAGCCAGATTCACTTCCAACGCGTGCTCTGGGAATACTGAAGAGAGCAGCAGTCCTGTGGGCATACAGATCCACAAGACAGAAAACAAGGTCTGCAAGCTTTTCTTTCAAGTTCCAGATTAATTTCTTTCACTCAGAAGTTGTGGATAATGGACAATTGGAAAGACTGAGACCATCTAGGTGGGAATGTTATAATAATGTCTCTTCTGTGTGGCTAATGAGAAAAGACATATGAGAAGGAGTGTAAAGCATGAGAGTTAAGGGCAAACACCGTTGACACAGATAAATCTGAACTGATTTGGCTTTGGTTAGGTCTCCTCCAGCTATCAAAGAACAGCTGCTCTTCAGCATGACTGTATTTTCTACCTTTTTTTCAAGTGTAATACCATGAGCTCAGAAATATTTCTATTATTCTAGAAGAACACAGGTCTCACACTCATTAATGAAATTGCTGTGACTTTTTAAAGCTACAGTTGACTCTTCAGAAGGAACTGCCTACAGCATTATTAAATGCTTTCTTGCAGCCTGGTGTCTTTGATAGGAATCAAGACACTGTTCCTGTGAAGTTCAACCAAGAAACTTTGCTTTTGTCACCTTTGGCAGTTTTCAGAGGCCAACTGCTTGAGGGTACAGTGCAAGAGCCTCCTTGCAGCTCTGGACTGGGGTTGGAGGAGGCTGAGGTTGGTACAGCGGAGCTGCCTCCCTGTCTCCCTTCCCTTGCAATTGTCAGAAATAGAAAGAAAAAAGGAAAGAAAAGACACAGGAGTGCAGAGATAAGAGGCAGAGCTCAGCTTTTCTTTGATCTCCCTCTCTGTTGCAGGCAGAGGAGATCAAAGAAAAGAGGTATAACAGAAAGCACGTGAGACGGGCATGCCTGTAAGAGGGTGTCCCTTGGAGTGCCTTGGCTCTGACTCTGGGACTATGGCTGCTTGGGAACACCACCTCTCCTTGGGTGGGAGCTGAAGCAGCTGGGACAGAGGACAGGGGGTTTATTTTCACTCAGAGAGCACAGGGAGAGCAGTAGCCTTTCCTGCAGCCGGCCTTGCAGCTCACTGGTGGCACCAGGAGTGAGCGCGGCCTTTGCTGCACGGCCTTAGTGGAGTTGGGCTCAATTTACACCAACCTAATTCAGCCCAGGCCCACTCCTGGAAGGTCCTCCTGGAATGGAAATATCCTTTCATTGTACGGGAAAAGCAACTTGTGGCAACAACACTGCACTGTTGCTGCTGTAACTTTTCTCTGGCTTGCCAAACAAAATCAGGTGGAAATGGCCATAGGGTGTTTTTTACCTGTTTACTTGCAATGAAAAGCTCCTGCTTGTGCCAGCCATGGATCACACCTCATTCTACCCTTGAACGACACAATTATGCCAGGAAAGTCTGCTGTGCAGGCTTAAGAGGGAAAACGTGGTTCCATTTTATCACATTGGAGTTTTCTCATTAAACTTATTTGGACTGGGATTAGGCTATTAGAGAAAATTTAACCCCAAATGATTGGAATGGAGAGAAAACCAAATTAAAATATTCTCATATGCTACAAAGGAAACAGCCCCCAAAGAAATTATAGAAAATATAAAAATGTATAGATTTATATGGGGGAAAAAGGTAAAACGGTAGAAGAATTCAGTAAGATATCCTAGTTGAAACAGCACAATCTGAAGCAAAAAAAAAAAAAAAGCAAAAAAAGCAAAAAATAGATTAAAAATATTTGAAGTACTTTCTGTGCTCAAATAATGCTTCTTTTATAGTGAGGACCTACACTATTCATATATAATAATCTGTAACTAAAAGTTTATAGGCTTGTTTTAAGGTTGTACAACTTAGATTTTAACAAGAGACACTGTTGCTACATATAAATAAGATTCATGATGAAAATGATGTCACTGTACCTGAGTTAAATATATATGTTTACCTATATTAAATATATAAGTAATCAGTATGGGCTTTTTTTGCATGCTTGAATCTTAAGTATTTGAATGACTTCAGAATCCTGGGCTATTTAGTAATTTTTGCTATTAATTGAATTAGCTCTTTGAAACTCCTTTGTTTCTCCTCAAACTTTGTTTTGCCTTGAATTTTCTAGCTTTTGAAGCTGCTGAGTGCTCTTTAGAACTGGTTGATAGAAAGGAGATGAAAAATTAAGAGTTCTGTAGATACAGACTGCCTGCATTTGGGGTGGCAGACAGCAGGCCCCAGGGGATGGCTCCACCAGGCATTTATTGCTTTTATCGTACCTCCTGCTTCTCCACCATTTCAGCTATCACTCTCCTCCTTTCCATGTCTCTCTGCTTCCTTTTGATAACTTCTCTTTTCCTTCCTTCACTTTCTTTGCTCCTTCTCAAATCTTCAACCTTTCTTGTTTCTAACCTGATTTTATCTCACACCGTCTTGTGGTTTCTCCACAACTGCTCCCATATTCCCACTCTATGGTAAGCTCACTCAGCTTGACTCTTTCTTCCAGCCTTCCAGAATTTGGGATTTGGACTGTTTATAATTCAGCAATCCTTTCTTAGTGATGTGCAGAATTATTCATTACACTCTCCCATCAATTCCCAAATTATTTTCATTAGCATTCTTCAGTTACTCAGGATAGACTGGACCAGAATTATTTATTTACCCTCAAGGGTGGGAGAGGAAGGACCTCCCTGCACATTCTCATTCTTGCCCTCCTGTGCTCCTGCCTTTTCTCTTTGTCTCACCCTTTGCCTCTACTCCTATTTTGTTATCCTTATGTAAAGGGAACAGAGATCCAACCCTTCCCTCCCTTCCAGCTTCTGCTATGACCTTTTTCTGTGTTGCCAATGCTGGTTTCCTGTGTTTGGCCACCAGACCTCTGGCACACCTATGCTGGACTCAGGTATCATGTGCTGCTCTTGGACTTGAGGGTGCTTAATATTTTTGACAAATCAGTGCCATAATGGAATGAATTGGACACGCAGCTGAAGCATCCTTTGGCTGGACAAGTTAATCCTTAATACTATAGAAATGAAATATACCGTGAACTCAGATAACATATTGGTCAAAAAGAATAAAAAACACCCAGAGCTGGAAAGAAATAAATCCAAGCAGTTGAAACCTTGCGTATTATGGAGCTATTTAGACACTGTGTTGATTTTTCAAAGAGTACAAACTAGCAGCCTTTTTGGCATTGAAACGTTTTAAGTAGCTTTTTATATGACAGTACCATGAGATATTCATTTGTCTGCGGCAGGCTGAAGGAAGGAATGACTGGATCTCCCAGACAGGAAGATATAAACAGACCTTGAAGAGGTCAGATGAATTCATGTTTCATAACAGCCTGAAGGGAGCTGTTGCAGAGAGGTTAAAGCTGGTTAAGCATTTTTCCCTATGGATCCAGAAGCAGGAGTTTAAGCCTCGCTCCAAACTCTTGTCAAAGGTTTTGCTAATCAACCCAGAGGTAAATGTCTATTTACTACTTTAGGCCAAGTAGGCACAGACATGTGGACAGTGCTAACTGTACCACTGCTTGCATGCTACCTTTGACTTAACTAGTCTGGTAGGTTTGTGTTGGGTAACTGAGAAGAGAAAACCAGCTCTGAAGCATCCATGTCATTATCCAGCCCTCCATGGGATTGCTGTGCTTGGGGTCTCAGCAGAGCAAAGGACAGGCAATGCTTTAGAGTCTAATCAATATTTCTCCTGGCTGGGGAGCATTTCCCTGGTGCATATTTTAATCATTCCAGTTTGGTGAGTGATGAAATAATAGATTTTTTTTCTAGAATTTATTGTAGGTTGGAAGAGAAAGGACGGTCAACAGTCAGACTGCCAATACTCGTAACAAATCAAATCCACATTTTGGCATAACATTTTAGAGTATTTAGGAATACTAGTTTTCTGCCTCTTAACTCTATAAGAGTTTTCTAAAGAGCAAAAGAAAGCTAAATTATCTTACTATGCCAGCAAGCAATTGTAACAAATCTTGTCTTGCATAAATACACTTTGTGTTTTGCTTCCCAGGACTACTTGTGAGTTTTTCCAACATAGGGGTTTTATCTGTGAAGCAGAAAATACAGACTATTTTGTGGTGGGAAACATGGTAAAGTCAAGCAGCTGTGGCAATTTGAGACTGTTTTCAAACACAGTCATCTTGCTGCTGCATATGCAGTTCAACACATTTGACAATTTAAAGTTCCCTGCTCCACTGACTCTGCAATTTGTTTCCTTCTCAGCAGCAGCATGATGGGCTGGAAACCACCTATTGCAAAGTGTACAACACAAAGTGATGCTGAGGGCTCAGACTGGGAGAAGGAATGAATTCCTTCTCATACAAATTCCTCCTGAAAGTCATAGGTCATCTAAACAATCCTACTAATTATTACCACCACTTGATTTTTCACTTTGATATTGCATATGCAGCTCAAGCTACTGGCAACTTCAGTAGCTGTACGGTGGCTGATAAACTTGTAAATGTGTGCACCAAATTTGGGGGAAATAAAAAATAGGTAGCTTCATTGATACTTTCTGTGCATCTGCAGTCCTTATGTTTGTGTTAAAACTGGAGTCCAGGCTAAAAGATGAGCATGAAAGGAAATAATTATAAATTATCTGCATAAAATCTGCAACAAATTACCTATAAAACTATAACTATCTAAACAGGATGACATTTACTTTATAGGTTCATGACTTCCTTTCTTTAAAGTTAGCTAAGAAGAGAGTAAAGTAATTACAGTTCTCTTTTGATTGATTAAACATGACATATATGCTAATATGAAAGTAACTTCTGTCCTTTGTTACCCAAGCTTCTGGTTTAAAGCAATTTTGAAGATAACAGATATAATCTCACCAGTGCTGCCATTTCTAACGTATATGCCAAGAAAGTAATTCCTCTGCCTTTTTTCTCCAAGAGAGAAAGCATATTTTATCCTTCATGTTTCAAATTTCGGATACAGAAGTCAGATGATATTACAGCCATAAATCCTCTGTTTCTTTGCCATTTTATATCAGGAAAGCTCTGTGCCACCAGTAGAATAAATAATTCCGCCTTTTCACAAAGGTTTTCCCACTGGTTTGAGGGAGATTATTTGACTGAATAAGGTTGATGGAATATAGTCCAGCAGGAAAAAAAGAAACACCTGCTAAATTTCACTTGAAAGTGCTACACACAGGAACTGTGTCCAGGAGATTCACCTTTACATAATTCTGGCTCAAGTATCAAGACACTCTCATTGAAATTGAGGTTCATGGAATTCAGCTTCCATAAAGTTTTTTCTTCATAGCTTTTGTCCTAAATTTAGAGTTTTATCTATTCTCTAATTCCTTGCCTTTATGCCTTTATGCTGTTGTTTCACTTTAATGTCAGCATAACACTTACATTTATGGTGTGGATGTATGCTCTTTGCCACCTCTCCTGTAAAAGGCACAGATTCAATTCTCCAAATTCTCTGAGGCTCTCCTTACAGGATGGATCCTCAGCTCTCTCATCATCTGCTTGTGTCCCTTCTTTTCATTCTCTGGTTCCACTCTGCCTTTTCTGTTGAAACCAAAACACAGCATGACATTCTAGCTGTGGTCACACTACTGTGAACAAAAATGAGCTTCAAACTCTCTGAACTTAGCAGAGACGTCCCAAAAATACATTCACCAAATAGATGTACTTTTCTTTTCCCAACACTGCATCATATTACATACTTAAATTAAACCCAGTGGACCAAATTCCTCTCTGGATTAAGTTTAGTAATGTCTGTGGAGTCCGGTGAGAGAGAATTCGGACCAATAGCTATTAAAAGTTCCAGTTCCCTCCCTGAAGCAATGCTCTTTTACTGATGTTAATATTCCCCTCCAGCTTATTAACTGCATGAAGAAACTTGGGAGGAAAGTGATCCCAGTATTCAGTTTCCTTAAGTCCTCAAGCACACACACACTGCTCTGGCAGAGGTCTGTCCCTATTCCATTCCTCCCCACCACCATCAGGGTGCCTGACATTCAGGTGGATGCTGGGGTTGCAGCAGGTGACTGCCATGGAGGGAAAAGGGAATATTTGTTTTAGAGATGATGATCCTCAAGGAATAGCAGGATATCAGAGATTATTTTATTACTTGGATCATGTACAAGATGTGATGTGGACAAAATTTGCAGTTTGAGGGCAGCACGGCCGTGGGATGGAATGAGAGGAAGGGAGAAAGAAAGAGGGGATGTGGCAGGGAAGAGGGATTTTCACAGGGCAGGAGCTTGGCTTTGCTTCCAGAGAAGCCATAACATGCAACTCTGGAAGTAGAAATTCCAAGTTCTTGTTAAGAAGGTGAATAATTTGAAGAACAATCACAGAATCACAGAATATTCTGAGTTGAGAGGGACCCACAAGTATTGTCAAATCCAGCTCTTAAGTGGATGACCCATACAGGGATCAAATCCACAACCTTGGTGCTATTAACAGCATGCTCTAACCAGCTGGGGTACCCAGCAATTAAATAGCTTTGATTTTTCATGATATTTATAAATTTAAACAAACAGAGAGTAGGATAGAGCACAGCCCTTCCCAAGGAATTTCATACACACTCTCTTGGAGGTATCAGAGCAGCTTGCAGTACTTTTGCCTAAAGGCAAGGACAGAATACATGAGGGTTTTCTTTTTGGCTCCTTCCTGCTGTATTTCTGTTTTTCTTGGCTGGCTCTCTACTAGCACTGCCATGGGTTTGTGCTTGGTGTGTTACACCCAAGGGGTACAAAAAAGATGCAGCCTAAATTCTTTCTGGAGAGCTGCAAACTGCTGAAAAAGGCTTCCAAGGAATAAAAACCTGTGTCTTGAAGTATTTTTCTACTGGAAAAGTAGAAATGAGATTGATAATAAAATTTTAGGAACAAAGAATATGCTAGCAAAAAACAACCAAAAAATTTCAGTTTCCATATTTTCCCCATTATTTCTTAAAGTATAAGCACAAATCACATAAAATAAATCAGTATTGCCCAAACTATACTATTCACAGGGCACTGCCTTAGATTAATAGATTTGACAACAAAGGGGAAAACTTTGATAAATAAGAAGGAAATTTTATATTTCTTTTTGTAGATGATCTACCTTATATAATTGTTACAATCTGTAACACTTAGAAATGGCACTGTGGTAATAGTGGCACAGAAGTGCAGGGCTGGGTCGCTGACTTTTGTACTGTATTGTATCTCAGGTCTCTCTTGGCACAGTGCTAATTTACACTAGTTAAAGATCCAGACCAGAGCAGTTTTCAGGAGGAGATGACGGATTCATGAAGTCTAAGTGACTGAATACAGAAGTAATTCATTAGCTCCATGCTATATTTGAAAGCTTGACCAGAGTTGACTGCAAAGTACAGCATATGTAGGCTAAAAAAAAAAAAAAAAAAAAAAAAAAAAAAAAAAAAAAGAAGGAATAAAATTTAGGAAAACCCATAGCTAGTTTGACTTAACGCTTAATAATAGATCTGCAACTTATTTTGTTGTGACTTGAAGTAATGCAAGAGGAAGAAATGGAAGAGCAGCATTCCTGCACTTACCATGCATTATGGTTTTCTGGAAGAAATGTGTTGCATACCAAGTTTGCTTTTCTTATATATTCTCCAGATAAACTGCCTCTGTCTAGTGCACCAGTTTTCAGCTAAGCTCATCTCTGCTGCAGAAAACACAGCTGTTTTCTACATTTCTATTTTGAGTTTAACTGCAGGTCCTTTTGACCATTAATAGCATGGAGCAAGTCCTGCTGGAAAGTAAAAGCCACAAGAGCCATGATGTGTGAGTTTATTTTGATTCCAATTTGGGGATATCTGAATGCAGCAAGTCTCTGTTTTTCCAGTCTACATTTAAATTGATGTTGGTGCTTTAAATACAAGGTCTTAATTATTACATAACTACCTAAACCAATAGTACATTAAATGATATTCCCTTGTTATAACATCTCCAGGTTTCTGGAAATCATTGCTTAATTTACTGAAGAATTTGTTTAGCTTCCCTCTTCTCCATCCATGTCTGTACTGGTGAAACATCACTTAAATAATTTTCCACTTGTTCATTAGGAACACCCACAAAAGGAGTTCAGAAGTGACCCACTGTGAAGTGCTCACAGTCCTTGTGTAGATGAACTGTCAGGTTTTGATCCTTGAAATGATTTAGTCTCTTTTTCTTTGGCCACTTCTCAGTAATCTCTTCAGAACATTGTCAAAGGTGTTTTAAATTATTTTTTCTTTCTTTGTGAACAACGTGCCTGAAAAACTCTAATACAGTAAGGAGTATGTTTTTCTTTGCCAAGTAGACACTGTCTTTATTCTACTATGATTCCCATTTATTTATTTTTGTTTCACAATACCCTTGGCATTAAGAAAAGAAATTGGTGTTCAATTCCCAGGATCATCTGTAGCTCTCTTATTAAAGATAGTCACTGGTGATCAGGCACAGTAGTTGATTTTAATGAGCCTGAATTTTAGGACTTCTAGCAGTTCAACCATTTCATTCTTAAGCTCCTTTGGAAGCCCTGGAAATATACTCTGCCATTTCAATAGCTGGTGGTTCTCTAATTCTTTCCTTCTGTTTGAGTATGTCCTCTGTTGCTATTGCAGCCTCTGACAGTATCTGATCTTTATTTCCAGAAAAGAGAAAATGTGTCACAAACATCATCTGTGGTGAAGACAAAGACAAATAATTAATTTAATTTTTTCTGCATTGTCTGTGCAATCCTTTATTGCTGTCATTAATCCCTGGTAGTCCAACAGACATACAATTTTTTCAATGACTTTCTGGGCAATCTATCAAATCACACTCAAATGTCGCTTTAGTTAAGACACACATTGGGATTTGACATATATCTTCACATTTTTCATAAGTGACTCATTGCAATCTAGTTAAATAATTTTGCATGGACAATCCATATGTGATATTAACTTGGATTTAAGACAGAGCAGGCCCAATTGTCTCTTGTCACAAATACTTCTAGATTTTGCTGTGATTAGCAACCCCAAATGCTTTTCAGGTGGTGATTTCGAGGCTTTTTGTGGATGTGGACAGACTTTATGACTGCTTGTTGTTCAGTGAGGAAAAGGAGGGGTGTGGAGAGGACCCTCTCTCAGCAGGGCTGCACCTGATCTCCTCTGCCTTGGGTCCCAGCCTCTCGTCCATAAGTTGTTAGCAGAATCTGACAGCATGGCCATGTACTTCTACAGGATTACTCATTTGGCAAAATGACATGAAAACAAGTTAGATTGCTTCTCAATAAGTGATAAAGTATTTTTTTTTTCCCATGACAATTGTTAAGTATTTGTAGGCAGCACGGGAAAAAATGGAACAGAAAGACTAAGACTATGCTCTGACTGTGCAGTCATAAATTACATGACGTACATTTCATTATAAAGCACTACATTTTTCTAAACCTTTATGAATTCTCTCCATTTACCCTGGGGGGTTGTAATGTAAACTGACATCTTATTCTCTCCTCACAAAAATCACTAGAATTCGCTCAGAATGTTTTGTCTATAAATGCTAACAAGGAAACAACAGCAGCAGAACATACAAGAGAAAAGAGTATTTATTTTTTTCTTTGAGGGAAAGTCTAATATCTGTATGGAAAACCTGAAAATCTTCAAGCATCCTGTGTACAGAAATAATGACAACCATTCACCTATTTCAGTTCTGTGAAAAGAGATAAATGTTATTCTTGATATATAACTCCCTTAAAGAATGAAGAATATGCTAGAAGCATTAACTAATTGCTATTTCATATATGTTCTGTATTATTGTTATGATTTATATTGCTCGACAAAGAAATAACACTCTCATTTTCTTCAGCTTGAATATTTTTGAAGAATTTTCATATTTTCTTCACATATCTACAAGTTAAATAGCTCAAAGCAAGTTTTCTCCACTCCCAGTTTTGAATAGCACAGAATACTGGCTTTGTACCCTTGGGCTACATGGATTTAATATCAAATTCTTACCTTGCACAAGGTCAGAGAAAAAAATAAAGCTTATAAAATTGGACTCATATGAAGAATGAGTTTCTATCTTTTAATACTACCAAACAATCTGCAAATTATTTAAATTAAGACAACCAGCACTCCAACATCTGCAAGCAAAATGCTTAAACGCCAAATGCAACTTTACTGGCATAAGAAAATAATAAGTGGAGTTCAATTTGTGTCAGCATAGCTCAGGAAAATAAGATATCATGTCTTGCTGTCTGCTTGATGTCAACTTCTCAGATTCAAACCCTAATGCCTCATCTTAGGCTGTCCTTACTGGAGGCTGCCAAATAGCAAGGTTCAGCCAGAGTTCATGCAGCTACTACAAAATAGGTTTTTTTTCCCTTCTCCTTTTTCAATCATTATGAACCTTCTGCTTTATATTGTACACACTTGATTATATCTATCCTTGAAATGTATACAACTCTATTAGCCTCTTCTCCTATTCTTTTAACATACTGTAAATTCCTTTCTGTGCTTAGTTTGTTTTATGACTTACAGAATTAGGCTTTTAAACTTTCACTGCACAGAGAAGATTGAGTTGTGAGATTGGCTACAAGGAGAAAACAAAGGAATGGGAATTTATATTAATACCAAAAAAGAACAAAAGTACGAATACTTTTGCCATTTTTTTCTACTAAAATATTAGTTACCATCATATCCAGTTCTCAAAATAGCTGAAAGTGGGTTCTTCTTAGAAAGGGAATTTTAGCAGCTCTCTAAAATGCCCATTTTTGTTAATTCTAAGAAACCTAAATCCCCTTCTGCCTAAGATCTCATCTCTCATTGATATTGATATTTCAAATAAGCCTCATGCAAGCTTCAAATGAGCAATTCAGATGGATTCATTTTCTCAAATTGTTTTAAATTGTCTGCATATAAAATTACTCTAAATGAAAGTTGTGGGACAGATAAGCCAATAATTTAATGATAATATATATAGTTTAGTGCTGTCAAAGTTTACAATAGCATTTCAGAGAACTCAGAAAAGCCTTTTGGAATCTGCTTCAGGTGGAAAAAGCCCAAACAAAACACAGCACATGTGGGTTGGAGCATTAAAGTCATGATATAGCAACACATATATTTTGCAGATAACACGATCCTTCTGCAAAACAGTAATTGAAATTTTCTGAACACTTCAATCATAATAAATATGCAGAAACACAGATGAATCTATACACATGTGGAAACACAAACAGAGTGTAAGAAATTTCAGTTTGCCACAGTGCTGCTAACAGCAGAGTTTCAATCATTTTAAATTAGCTGATGAGAAGAAAATCAGCTGCCTTAATATTTTCTGAAATATGAGGAAGATTTAAAAACAAAAGTTTGGCTCAGTTATATTCTCTTCTATTTCTGACTTGCTCTTCTACTTTAAGGGAAAAAAGTTTCTTCACTTAGGCCCATTCATTGCAAACTTATCTGGTATGAATTACTGAAACATATTTGCAATATTCAGTGTCTGAACAGATGAAACACTTTAATACCTTAGATGGCTCGTTTCTGGAATCAGCTGGAGTGGCATATTCCCCAAACTTTAAAAATACTTTTTACAAAATTCAAAGGCAGTCAAGATTAAAATTCCCAAATGTGTATTCTGGATTGCCTCCAAAAACTTTCAGTCATTATTGGATATTGTCTTGATTAAAATTCCTGTTGGTTTGTTCTATGGTTAAAGAGTAATCTTGTATCTTAACTTTTGGAATGTATTCCTATCATGTGACATCTATGAAGTCCGAATTAATATAAAGAGATCTTTCTCACTACCCAGCATGGGAAAAGTTTAAAACGTCCACATTTCAGCATAAAAGCAGTTCAAAGAATGTGTTTTGCACTAAAATTACCATTCATATACTTCAGGATTTCCTTCAGGAATAGTGAAAAGTTAATTTCTAAAGATTTGCTAGAAACCTTGTCAAAGCAATATCAGTGAGAATAATGTGTGTACTAGCCAGGAATTACACCAAGAGTTATTTACTTTCTCCTTTGTAGCTAACTTTGACACAGACCCCTCATTTTTCTGTAAAGAAGCTATAGCCATTCCTGACTTAGCTCAGCTGAGAGAAGTTAGCTCAATTTCAGGAAATGAACCTGAATCACTTTTCTGAGTCTTTTAAAACTTAAAAAAAAATCTGGAAATCTTCCCATTGTCAGAACTTTGTCCCATAGATTCTGTGACTCCAAAGCTAAAATACTCACTTCTGAGCAACCTGTGATTTTCCCATTCTATAAAGCCATGTGAGTTTCTCTTTACAGTTTTTACCTACCTTGGGAAAATGCAGGAGAGTTTCCCCCATGACCTTGGACCACAGGACCAAGCCCCAGGACACTGTTCTGCATCAGCACTCAGAGGAGAAAAAGCCAAATCAGAGATTTTCCTCTGTCATTCTCACATCTAAACTATGCTTTTAAGTAGTATTTAACCACTGTTGTGCTATTTAAGGATTTTATGGTGTTTCTTGTTCATCCCTGATAGGTCTCCCTCCATTAAGTAATTGAGGACTAATCTCCAACCTGAATCTCTGATATTTCATGATATGCTGCAGGGAGATGTGGTTTTCAGATCTCCTAGAAACAGTAGAAGAAGAAATTCCATTTTGGATTCTATGAAGCTGTCCATGAGGAGTTTTCATCAATACTCACTAAGACAAGCTAGCAGTCAGTTTTTAAAACAATCAGTGTTTTCCTCCCCAAAGTCTTTAACATCTAATTCCCCAACCAGATCTCCAGGTCAAAATGACATCTACTTTAGAATTGCTTCCACACAGAAATTTAAAAAAAAAACGTTGTAGGACAGGAAAGGGAAAAAAGAAACATATTCCAGCATCCCCAAGGAACAGTTTGAGATACATAGACAGCCTGAAGTAATTGACTTGTATGACAAGCTACCTAAAAACTGCAATAATCGTCCTAGAGGGAATCAGAATTAGAATTAATCTCTGAATCTGTCTACAGAAAATTTGACTTGATCCACAACATGAGCAATACTCTGGTGAGAAGAAGTTCTTATATTGTCTATTATTTTTCCACAGAAGGACATGAACCAATTCAAATGCATTCTTCCATGGTGCTTACAGTTGCCCAAATATTTTTGGGAACCACTTTGTGCCCCCAGTACTGTTTCTACCTGTAACTTTTAGTACCATGAGTGACAGGTAGGTGCTTTCTTGAGACAAGTACCATATGAAAAGATAGTTTTGAAATTTGGGTTCCATGGAATAATTTCCTTTTTTTCCCCAGAGATAACTACAGAGCAAAATGTAGAACATGTGGAAATCACAAGCTGAGTAAATTACTCTTACCTTGCTTCAGCTGTCCTTAAATTTAATGTTCATCCATTTGTCACTCTAAAATGTGATTTGTATATGCCAGAAAAAACTGAGAGACAGCAAGTATGTCAAATTCTATGCTTTATAATCTTCTCCTCCTCCCCCTTTATGTTTTGAGGTTGTCTCTTGTCTAGTCTGTCTGCCTATTTATCTAATTACAGCGCTCTGTTTTCTGACCAGAATGTCATGGAAGACATAATGCCCTGGAGGAGTTTTCCCATTTCTAAAATGTCATGTTCCCAAGGTGAAAGCTCTCAGTTTGAGCAGGTCGGACTCTCATTTGGGAGGGACAAGGGCTGGCTGGAGGAGACAGAATTCCCTCCTCAGCTTTGAAATAGTCTTGGAGAAAGGACACTGGGCTGTGACAGAGCAGCTGTAGGCAGTTATTTCCATGTTTTCAATTTATGGGGATTTTAGGCACCTTTCATGATGTTCTGACTTCCCCAGATCATAGTGTGGTAGGACTGATGCCTTCTGCATTTTAGAGAGAGGCTAACCACTTCTCCCTCGGTCTGTGGAGAGCCATCACACAGCAGCCGTGCCTGTCTGGGGTTTAATATAGTTTACACCTGGGCAGGAGCATCTACACCAGAACAAAAGTACATGTGGGGTAGCTAAGGAAGGGATCTGTTTTTCAGTAAACATTGGAACTGGAACAGTGGAGAGTATTTGGCAGTTTATAAGTTATCCTAATAATTTAGGAGTCTGACTTTCAGCACCTCTGTTTCAACTGTAAATTCAGGTTACTCATTTAAACCACGGTTACTCATGCAAGTTAATTTTATTGACTCCAGTAATAATATTCCTGTAAGTAAGATTTTCAACAGGCTTTTTTTTTAAAGTATTTTTCTTTATAGTTTGGAGGTATTTTTAACACATTTTGGATCTGTCTTTTCATGTCTGACTGATGATTGCTTGTTTTACTGCTAAGTATTTCATGGTTCCTGAGTGACATAGTTTTGACAAGATTTTTAGTGTGGCAGTGAACACATAGCAATGGCTGAGAGTTCTTTTTTGCTTTGTTTGTGTCCTGACTTTCTTTCCCTAACAATTCACAGGTCTGTGATAGTGTTGTTTCAATCTGGTCGCTATTCTGTTGTGAGTATTCACACAGAATCTGCAATTAGTAAAGCAGTTCAGCCTTTGTTTTAAATATTGCTCCCTCCAGGCTTCATTGAGATGAAATGTATGTTCCAACTGTAGAAGCAGCAGCTGGTGCACTAGTGCAGAGAAAGTGGAGGCACTCCAAAAGAAAGCTAGGAGCACAAAATAGTGATGAGGATGAGGGGGATGATGACACTGGATCAAAACGTGTAACCAAATTTTGAGCATCTGGTTTTAACTGAGGCGAGGAGATTCCATGACTTCCTCGTGCACTTTATGAAGAACCACTTCCTTCTGTTTCTTTTTGAAGCTGCTGCTTGCTGGCTTCCTAAGGTGCCTTGGAAAAGACAGTGTGCAACTCTTGTCAGTTTATCCAGCCCAGATGAGTTTATGGACCTCCTCAGGCATTGTTTTTTTCAGATTAACAGTAGGTATTCCATAATTCTGGTGGTTAATGTCCTCTGAACCTTCTCCTTTAAATCCTTTAAATGAAAGGATTGGGGATTAGGGGCTAGAGCTACATAAAATATTCACAATGTGGGAGCACGATGGATCCACAGAGGCATCATGATGACACAGGACTCAGGGTCTTTTCCTTTCCAAACAAGCCCTAGCATCTTTTTTTTTTTGCTTTTTGGCCTCTCATTTTTAATAAGTGAGAGTCCACCAGTGATTTTACATGGCCTAGAGTATATTTTCCCCAACATACATCACTTCACACTTATTTACAATGAGTGGACCCCACAGACTTACATCACTCAGTCACTCAATATGGAAGTTCCTTGTGAATAAATCACCTTTCTGCTAGTGAGACACTACACAAGAATATTTCTCTTGTACACTATGTACCTCAAAATGAGCTTTCTTCTCAGTGGTACATGCAGATGCTCTCCTCCTAAGTGCAAAGGGTTTTCTTCATTGAATAATTCATTTTAATGGAAAAACATCCTAACACGGTAAAAATACCTACTCTAAATTTTGAGTTTCTGTTCTGAATTTTCTTCTTTTCTCTTGTCTACACAGAATAATTTGGTTCAATTGTTTTTAAACAGTCCAAATATTGTGGAGACTGTTGGTTGGATTCTCCAGACACTACTGTGATGAATAAAATAAAGATACAACAAAATAAATTACTGTGACAAAGCAGTCACTTCTTACAAGTGCCACTAATATTAGGAATGTACTTGTGTTATTTTAACTGTTGCTAAGGAAAAAAAGAGTTCTGAGGTTTTTTTAAAAGATTGAGCACTCTGTCTACATTTGATTCTCATTTCATCTTCTCCATATATTCTATTCCATTCGTTGGAAGCCAGCCAGAAACTCAGCTCCATGTAACAACGTTCTTCCTTCCAGGCTTCTAAAAGCATTTGGTTTGACAAAAAATGTTCATGGTGCCTATTATATTTGTCATTCTGTGTCCCTCTTTCCTCTGCATTGTCTGTTCAGGCTGGGTGTTTGGGTCATTGGTATGTGTTGGCACAACACCATCCTACACTTGTGCAGATGTTTAGGTACTGCACTGAAAAATACCAGCCATTGCAAAAACTATTAATCCATTTTACTACTAATTATTGAATTAAAATAGCACAGCATTAAAATTACATGTATGCCAAATAGAAATGGTTTAATTAAACCTTCATATTTTAAAGGCTTCAAGTAAAAACCAAACCAAACTTCAAAAGGTTTCCAAGTTTCGAGGGGATATATTTGAGTTTCTCTTGCAGAAAAGGATCAAAATGTAGGGATAAAATTTGAGACTATCCAACTAGAATTTTGGATGTGGTTTTTAGTAATTTATTTTAAATGGTTTGACAAAAGGAGCTGCATGAGCAAAACTACCAACTTATTGTTTCTAAGACGCACAGGCTTGAAAGATTTCTTGCTGCATTCTGCTCTGTCCCACATGGAATGGCAGACCCATAGATCCCACTGGAATGGTAGATTCCTGCTGTAAAGGTACCCCTTCCTAGAGCCACTCTCTCTGTGGGCAGCTTCAGAGCAGCATTTCAACAATGACTTTTAAAAGGCCTAATACTTGTAAGTGAAATAATTTGAAATTTTGATCAGCCAATGATGTTCCACATGGAAAGAAAACACAAACTGGCCCACAAAGATGGTCTTCCCTATTGGCTGAAATTTATAGTATGACACAGTAAAAATCACTGTACATGCTCTAACTGTTCTCCATATGCTGTCACTTGGTAAGACAAAGAACCAGGTCACTTTCTTTACTTGTACAGCTTGTGAGTAGTATTGGTGATGATCCCATATTTATAAATCTTTGAACAGTTTGTTCTGCAGACTCGGTCTCTGTACATCTCTATCGATTTAGTGTTTTTTACAGTCACGTTTTTAGAGCATGCCTCATTTATAAATCCTGCATTTATTACTCTCTGTTCAGCTAAGCTGGGCTATGTTTCCACTTTTGAATCCTGTGTGATCACTTTAAAAATGAATTAAAAAGAAAATAATTACTTTTTAAAGTATATGTGTGTGAAATTCCCTTTGGCTTTACACTGTTTTTGAAGTAATATTTCTCATCAAAGACAAAAAATTATGCACTTCTTTTCAGAAGTACATTCAATGAAAATTATATATGCATTTTCATTGAACAGTCAGTTTGCCATGTGAGTTTTGTGGACAAGAAGGATAAAAGCTCAGATTCAGAGCTCTTACAAGCCATAAAAATATGCTCGAGGTACATAAACAAATGCCTTAATACTAGATGATAGTACACCTGGAAAAAATTTACAGTAACATACTTAAAGATCAAAAATCAAAGAAAATTTAAATAAAATATGCCAATTTCTTAAATATACTTACAATTTCACATCCATAATAGCTGCAAAATATATAAGCAGGAAGAACTGAAAAAAAGCACTGAAGTTGTAGATAAAATTTTGGTTTTCTGAGTTACTATTTGAATTTATGAAGTTCTTAACCTGTATTCTTTTAAACAGAAGTACCAGTGGGTTTTAAATATTCACTGAATATGTTTTCTTCTGCAACTTTTTTCACTTTTGAATCATTGAAATGAATAGAAAATAAAGAAAAAGATCCTGATACAGTAAGAAGGCCAGGAAGACTATTCTAAAATATGCAGAGGAAACTCATTATACCCAGTTTGCCCAGACTGCAGGTAGTGAGCAGTGCAGACAATCTCCATGCAAGGCCTGAGAAGTTTCTAATTCACAGCTCCATCATCCCTGCATCCTGCAGTTCCTCTCGTTTGCTGCTGATTTCAGGCAGCTGTGGAAGCCCCTGTTGTGCTTTCTCTGCTGGGGACAGTTCCATGAGAGGTCTGCCCCATAAAAAAGTGCAGAAATCCCATTAAAACCCCACTGCATTAACCTCCTGAAGGTTACCCTCCCAAAGCACTGCTGGCAATCTCTGCAGCTTGCAGGTGATTCTGTCCAGCTGTACAGAGGATCCAGATTCATCTTTCCCTGAAATCTCCAATAAATGCACCATCACAGTGGTTTGCATCCTCTGGGATGGAGCCCATTCATGAGAGCCGCTCAGTAGCTCCTTTCCTGCACTGTTCCTCCTCTGCTTCTGCATCTCTCAAATGGCTGGACACTTAGGGACTCCTAAATACTGACAACAAACTGCAAAAGTGGGTTTGTGAAGAGGAACTTTGCCAACAGACCTACAGATGGTGTCAGGAGGACAAAAAATGAGGGAGGTAATTTTCTTTATGGATTTAAATAAACAAAAATTTCACTCAGTCCTGAAAACTTATCTTCAACTGCTCTTCGCTTTGCAAAAACTCCACTACTTCAGTCCCAGAAGGTTATTTGGAGAAGACAGAGCAGCTTGAATTCAAAATGCTGCTGTGTTGCAACACTCGGACCCAGAATTTTTGAAGTTCTCAAAGTTTCCTAACACTTTTTTCCAAGGAGGTCTTAGACAACATTAAACTTCAAAAACACCAAAACCAAACCCACAACCTTTTGTATGTGTACACTAACATGACACAGATGCAATTGCTGGAAAAGTCAGCATTTTCCAAAGACACTCCACAGTGACTGTAGCTCATTTCTGTGCTAAGTGTACTGGAGTAAAGACTGGAACATCGCATCTCTCTGGCTTAACTTAGCAGACACTCTTTTTCAGGAATGAATGAACTAGAAATAAGTTTCTTATTGTACAATCATACTGCAGCGTTCACACAAGTTGGAACATTTCCTAATTCCTGCCTAATATCAAACAGCAACAATACAGATCAAAGATAATGCATACAAATTTGATATTTACAGTGCCTCCCTGCCTAGAAAGGATAGGAAAAATGATATGACTGAGTATAAATAAGAGTTATGGCATTTTCAAGGATCAACTACCCAAATAGTCAACATGTGCACAGATATAAGTTTAATAGCCTCTTATTAAAAGATGCAATAAAATTTGAGAGTGTACTGGCAGTAAATAGATTAAAGATCCATTAATCTATCTTCAGGAGAAAAAATTTCATATGCAGTCATGATTAGATAGCTGGGTGCAGCACACATATCCATGTATCATTTTCTAAGAACTGCAGTTGTTAGGTTTTAATCATGCACCATACTTACTTCCATTAAAATATCTGTTTTGTGTAAATGAACAGCAGGAAGTAATAAACACCCAGTCCTTACAGTGTTTTGATATCAAAATGTGGGTGACTGATAGTTGAAAAACACGTTTGCCAGACTCTGCAAATAAACACCAAAATATGAACTGACAATTGGGAAGCAGAGATATTCGATACCTTTAATGTATGTCAGCGGGATGCCTGATGCTAGAAACCCAAATGAAGTATTTGCTGTGCTTAAGACAAATACTGTCTCATCATCAGAGTATCAAGGTAGAGAAATACTCAGAAAGAAGATCAAAAGAAAGCAGTGGACTGGGGCTATAATCAGAGCACTAAAATCAATGTTGATGAGAATTGAAGTTGGCTACAGTTCGAGTTCATGTTAGGCGGATGTTTATCATTTTGCCTTTCTCTCAGTGGTGCTAAACAACAAAGCAAGAAGGAAACCCAGAAGGAATAATCAGAGAAAAATCTCAAGAGGAATCTTCTCTGGAAGATCAGGTAAAAGACAGACTCTTCACATTGGGGCAAAAGTTACAATCCTGTGGAAACAGAGCTTGCTGAGAGAAAAAGCCACCAGGCCAATCTTCCATGTGGTGTGGAGGACCGACAACAGCACTTTCCCCTTTCCTAAAGCAGAGAAAAAGACACCTTAAGAACTGCTTTGCTACCTAATAGTATGGAGACCTACTACCCACACAGAGCAGGAATGTAAAAATGTTTTTAACTCATCCCCAATCACATTCCATTCTGAGCTGGGACATGATCATCAGATTTGTTCCAAGGAGAACAATTCACGTGAAGTAAACCAGTTCCTTAATGCTGTTGAGGGACTGTTATCCTTAAGGGCATCATGGTGGGAACACAATGCTCATCTGGAATGAGGATTGTTTGGTTCGTTTCAGCAATACCCTGCTAGGAAGTGTTCCCCGAAGATCCCTTAGTAGAACTTGCCTTGAACACGCTTATCGTGACCAACCTTATGCTCTGAGACTACTTTATATTTTTAATATTCAGTTTATCAGCTACATAAAGAATTGCTTTCCAGGTGCTAAAATCTCCCTCAGCAGTCTGAATTCCTTTGAGAACATATTTGTTTTTATTGACTTCATTCTGATAACTTTCTAGCCTAGAAATTAATCTTTGTCGTGTCAGCATGTGCGCCTTTGGCTACAGGTAAACCCTACTGTGTTTGGGAGGGATACCAGAGACTATAGATTTATATGGTGCCATCACAAAAATATGTAAATGATGGTTAAGGTCTCTTTAGAGACTGGTAAGTTTCAAAGGAACCTCATGCATGGAAAATAAATGTATATAATTAGTACCCTAGGTTTGCTAGACCAATCATTATGTATTCCTGCCTGCTTGAGCCTCTGATGTGCAAAACAACTTGCAAAGCCTTTTCCTGATATTTCCTTGTCCTGCAAAGGGTTGGTCCTCTCTGACACAAAGAGGGGCCCCATTCTCTCTGCTCTCAGGCTGCCCCTCAGCCCTGGCAGGATTTGGCCCTAAGTCTGCCCACTCCCCTGCCCTCTCCCCTTTTACAGGGAAATGAAACTTCATACAGTGCTGTGCTAATGCTGGTTTGACCCCTTCACACTCCATATACAGTTAATTTAAAGTTTGAAACAGCTCTGACAGATATTTTCTTGAACGCATATAATTATGTTTTAAATTCTTCCATTGCAGTACATGTTCTCACTGGGGTCCCACAAATCATCTGATTCAGTTCTGGGGTCATGATTAGGATCTTTCACATGAGTGGACTAAAACACAGTGAGGAAACAAAATTACACACTTTTTTTTTTTTTGTCAGCATATCAAATACTACTTTTCTTTCTCCCTTTTCCCATTTTTTATTTCTCAAAATACATTTAAAGCCTGTGATTCTCACTGGAGAAAAACAAATATGAAAACCCTATCTTCAGATTTAGTGCATATGAAACTAAAAGTTTACTATATTTGAACTAAAACCAGGAAATCCATTAGTATTAGTGGTACCAGCTGTTCTTTGTATTAGGCCCAACTCTGCAAGGGGACACTGAAAGTCCTGCTCTTCAAGGTCAACATAGAATGGATAACTTTTATTTTAAGTGAGGGAAAAAAAGAATAAAGAGACATCTCAGAGGAACAAAGTGCTGGGCTTATAACTTTTTCTGTAAGAGCAGTCATTTTTAATGGATTTGAAGAACTCATGGAGCAGGACTGCAGAACTGCTTTTGGGAATTATGCTGGCTGTGTCTCAATTGACCTCCTTCTATCCTGCAAGGACATCTGAGTAAAGCAGGGAAAACTTGAAATTTTCTAAATGTTAGCATCTTTCATACACAGTGGTCTCTTCGTCCTACATGTTCTTTTAACCAAGTTTTTCTTTTCCTGATGAAAAAAAAAATAAAAAACCTGATATAAGGTAATTACCCAACATGGAGAAACACCAACTGAAGAAGCCAGCAATCCCACCTTCCATTAGGAAGGCAACACACAGAAAAAGCTGGTAGTTAAAAACCTGTGCCTGTTCCAGTGACAATTTCAGTAACTTGCAAATTCAGTTTGAGAAGCAAAACTCATCTTTTCAGAGTTTGTATTCAATGTCCTATTTCAACAAGTACAAGTAAGTGGTGGCTGCAGATTTTGAGCCCTGAAGAATGGGGAGTTGGATTTTGTGTACTAATTCAACATTGGCTCTTCTAATTTGTTTTCTTCTCCACTGCTATGCTGACAAAACTCAACTGATACATTGCAAGAAAGATTAAAGTCACTTCACTTCCCATTTGCTTTAAATGTCTGCTACTAAATAGTGCTGATAAGTAGAGATACAGCTTAAAGCAGCATTCAGATACCTAAAATGTGTTACTTCCAGAAGCTTGCACTGTGTTGTCTTAATTTACATTTTGCAGCAAGAGTTTCCAATTCTACACAGTAATAAATGTGCAGGAGTAAAAGTCACAGAAGGGAAGGAAAATCTTGGCATCCAGCTTTACAACTTGAACAGCACAGTGATAAATAATATCTTCTATTTTCTGCAACTTTAATATTACACCGACTCTCCTGAAGTCCCTCCTCATAAATAAATAAACAGTTGAAATAAACACTCTTGGTGTTATTTTGTACCAAAAATTCATGAAGATTCAGGGCATGTCTGCATGTGCTTGACACATTTCACATGTGTAATTTATGCATCTCCCACAGTACTGGGGCAGAGCACACCCATGTGTTGCACACATGGACTGTGCAGTCCGTATTAGCCATGGTCCACCTGGGGATGCCATGTGGGCAGGCTGCAATAAATGGCTGTTTGCTGAGCCTTTAAGCATGGTAACAGAGAAATATCCTCCAGGAGGCTTGATTCCTAGGGACTGTGGACAAAACTTCTAAGCAGGGTAGCTGGAGGTAGCTCTACCTTGCATCTGTGCCTGTGTGTGTGTGTTTCAGATGCTCCGTTAGTGTCACTTCCCCAGGAATCTTTTCGTGGCAAGATGCTCACTCTTCAGGCTGTAATTGATTAATGGGTGGGCAAATGTCAGAGGTCATCTGGACAGTGAGAGGGGGGAGAGCCTGCCCTGTGAGTCCCAGTGTGCAAACAGGTTTTGCTCTGAGAAGGAGCAAAATGTTTTATCACAGGACAGAAAGGACTTGGAGAGCTTTCCTAAGCCTTTGCCCACCCTAAGGCAAGATCAGTGACCCTTTTGCAATTCTAAATGCTGTTTGTCTAGCCTGCTTTTAGAGATCTCCCACAAAGGAAAGCCCAGCCTTCATGTGCCTTGTTATCCTTAGTGTTCCAAAAGTTTTGCTGACACCTATTTATATGGCTAAAATATAAATCCATTAGTGCTTGTCTTGTGCACGATGGACATGGAAAACAGATTAGTTGCAACTGAAACTTGAAGAGTGTACTCCTGTCACTTGTTCAGTCCTCCTGTCTAATTAAACCACCTCAGACCTTTCTAGACTGTGCTTTTCTGCTTCTCACTAGAAGTTATGTGAATACCTCATTTATTTTGATTTCTTATGAGAATATCACAGAAACCATGTAAAAAATGTCACTAGAATTGAAGTATATGATAATAACAACAATCTATCTTCTCCCTGCTGTTGTCCTGTTTCAGAAAGTAGCTGGATTATGATATGTCATACAAGATGTCCTATGTGCTACATAGGATCCTATTAATTTTGCTATTTTCCAAGTTCTTCCTTGAAATATATGTTTGAAGCAGGATTTTGTTCCAGCATTATTACAGGAATTCATGGTGATTTGGCTGGACTATAATGCTACAGACTCTTCTTTTTGGGGAAGGGGTTATAGGCAGGTCACAGGCTGTTTTGTTATATATTTTGCTTGCAGCAAAACATTGGCACTGTGTTTTCCATGATGTTCTCACAGGGAAGCTAAGGAACTAGATGAACAAATTTGCAGGTTTTTAGGAAATTCAATTTATAGGAATGTTCCTATTGTACTTAGTGTATGTATCATAAAGACTACTCCTGATTTAAGATTTTCTAAGGTGTAATTGTCACTTCTGTAGGGCACATACATTTTGTGTTTGGGGTGCAACTAATGAAGTATTGCTTAGAAAGTCTGAAAAAAATCAATTCCAACTCCTTTTCAGCATCTGGAGCCATAGTTATGAATATCTTCTAAGGTTTTTTTATTGGAGACATTTCCGTAAGACATAAGGAGAAACCTCCACCACAAAACATCCCTCCACAGAGGAGATAAGAAACATGAAACTATTAGAAGAGCAAAATTCCTGTCAATAAGGAGGTTCTAAATGAGGGAAAAAAACTTTTAAAAAGTGAAATAAAATATATTTCTTTGGTAATATTCATTGTTTCATCATCTATTTGTGTCTTTTCTGTTACAAAGCTCTTGAAAAACATTTCCAGTCTGTGTTCCAAGATAAGCTCTTTGTAATGCCTTATGATGATAATCCACCTAAGGATGTAAATTACTGGGGAGAACAGGAGAGAATTCTAACAGATTTTAGACTCAGGATGTTTGGCAGACTTATAAATAAGGTCTGTAATTTCTATGCACTTCTTCAAATTTCTTCTAAGCTTACCTAATAATAATGTAATCTGTGATTTGAATGTCATGGCATCTTTCTCCAAAGCTAGTATGTCCTTTAGTAAGAGGGGTAAGCTGATTAAATCCTATACTTGAAGGAAAATAAAGATACAAACTTGTGAACAGATTCAAGGACTATAATCTCTGTAATGAAAATATTAAGCACTAGACAACACTATGTAACAGCTTTGGCAAGATATAGTCTATGTCAAATAGTCAATAAAATTTAAAACAATAATTAGTCAATAGGAATGTTTCTTCAGGTGAAATTTTTATAGTCTTTCCACAATCCCCTGTCAGTAACCTTAGTTAGTCCTGGACTATTTTTAGTACTGGTGGTCTTTTCTTATTAATTGCAACAGTTTCTCTGGTAAAGTGACCTAAATTATTTACTTGAAACAATTGGTCTACAATAAAATAGCAGTTTGATAAACTTCACAAATGGAGGTTTTTGATTTCTTTTCTTGAATTTGGAAGACAAATGTGATTCCTGCGAGTGAGGATGTAACAATTTACAAGTACAGGGCTTTGCTTTAAAGACTTATGAGGCACACTAAGAGGCCCTGAATATTAACCAATCATTCAACAATAAATATGGGGAGAAATTACCTTCAGATTATTTGTATCACAGTTTCCACTACACTGAGGTTAGGTATATTTAGTAACAAGAGTCCAGGTACTACTTGTCTATATTTTTTTAAAGTTAAAAATAATAATAAAAAAGATATACCAACTAAGAAATCACCTATGTCATCAGTAAAACACATTCTCTATACATGTTGATTCACTTAGGCCACTCAGAAAGTCCTATTTTGCAGGTGTTGCAACATTCCAAAAAACAAAAAGGCTTCTTATCTTAGCCCAGAAACTTTAGGGCTGGAAGGGATTTTGCTAATGATTTCTCCTGGTTTTGAGAGAAATGTTAGACAAGAGCTCCTATTCCCTTCTTCAGCTTCATAACTTCTTTGCACTGATTGTATTTTTTTTTTCAAAGATACTCAGTTTGGATCTAAAGAGGGATTAATTGGGAAGTTCTTTTAATTCTAGGCTGCATATCTAGAATTTCTGCATTTCACAAACCAGACCTTGCAGTGTGGGGTTTTTTTTTGCAGTGCAGTTGCACAACAAGGAGTAACTGCCCATAATAAAAAACCCAAGTCTTTTGAAGTAAGTTCTCTTAACCTTTTTAACTTTTTTTTGGAAGCATCCCCACCTTCACAGTAAATGACATAAAGACGTTCTGTGTATACAGTACATAGTAAACAAATCTTCCCAGCCTCAGTATTTGTCACCATAAAGAATAGACTTATCTGAAGGTGAAAGATGAGGTACAGATAGTGGGGGTTATCAGTGAAAAAAAGCTCTTTTAGACATTGTAAGTTATGGAAGAATCTATCATTAATGCTGTAGCATGAGTTTGGGAACATCAGGTGTCACCTGCCAAAACATTGGTGAAAAATTTATAATGACAAACTCCTGGGGTAAAGGAATAAATAAGAAAATTTAGTCTAATTCCTCTGGAAAAAGACCCCAAATGCTAGTATATTGAATGCCCTATACTGAAATATATTTATAGCTGTTATCAAATGGATCTTTATCTATAAACAATTACAGGTTTATTGAAAAATAATGAGAAACACTCTTTCAAATCCGGCTTAAGAAACCACTACCTGTTCTCTTGTATACTGATAGTTCAACCCAAACTTTTGATGTTGGGTTGCATGATAAAGACACATACCTAATCCCCTGAAAAAAATTCTGGAAGACTGATAAGGAGGCTGGTGAATCCATTCTTTTTAACTGCAATTATCTGAGCACATGGGGGAAAGAGAGTGAGAAATAATCAGCAAGAGAAGTAGGTTCAAGGATTGTCAGGGGAAGGGATAGGGAGACAGGACTCCTTGGGCAATGAATAAATCAGAAATGTAGATTTACAGGTTTCTGATCAAACAAATTGCCTTCTGCTGATGGTCCTTCTGCAATTGGGAAGAGAAGATTTTTACACTATCCCTGTAAATAAAGGAGACTGCATGAAAGCTGGGTGGGTTTTCTTTGTTGTTTGCAAGGGAAGAATCCTGCTTCCTTATTCCAGCAGCAATTTGCTGGGAGGAAGATGATGTTACAGAGAACTCCCTACCCACATTCTCTCAGGCCATCATTTTGTGACTGAGACCACAAAGAAGCAAGGAATCCTGTTATCTTGCAGCATTCATGCTGGGTCATGGAAAGCTCATTTGAGAACTGCAGAGACAGCATGTACCTTTCCAAGAGAGTGTGTGATTATAGTGGGCACAATACAGCAGATAAAAATGTTGGTATAATTCTTTAGGTGCCAAGCCATGTTGCTGCCTCTGCCCTTCAAGGAGACATTGACTGTGCCTGCCTGTGTTGAATTTTACTGGGAGTCTTTCAGCAACTTCATTTCTAATATGATTCACATAATTCCAAGATTTATCTCAAGATCGGGGTTTTTTGCTTGGTTGGCATTTGGAGTAAGAACTTCCAATACAGACTTTGCAACAGACAGCTCAGATAAACTGGGGTGTCAGCAACTTACTAACAGGTCTTTGCTCTACATTTTACACAGATTTACAAGCTTCATTTCTGCACCTGGCTTGCTGCTGTCAACCCTTCTCTCTTCTCCTTCTCCTCAGTAATGTCTCTTGCTGGTCCGTGTAACCGTGGGCAAGCAACGGATACCTTACTCCTTGTTAACAAGAGCTAGCAAATGACATATTTTCCAAGTGAAGTCGGTGGAAATCCCCTGTCAGCTGTGAATTGTACTATTTAAATTATACTGCTGTGCTGACAGATTCAGATTTGCTACTAACCATGATTGCAAGAAAAATTCAGGTATGGCAGAAAATTATTTCTTACAAGCAAAGCTTTACCTTGGAACAACTATAGAGGAAGGCTTTTGGCTCTGTGAGTTACAGATTTCAGTGGCATTTCACTTAATCTTTATGATTATCCATTTACAGAAACTGTGAGTGGGTTCAAACTTTCCACACTGCCCATGAACTAACCAGAGGAAGTTCTCATGGTTTATGTTTTAGCCTCTGGTTTTCCTTTATGGGTTTTAATGCAATGATTAGGCATCAGGTTCTTCTCACGGGTCTGGATATTTCTCCCCAGCTCTAGGGGCATCCCAGTACAGGGTGGTTGCTGCTCATGGAAGGTGGCAGGGCCTCAGAGAGCAGGGCCTCAGAGAGAGAACTTGGCATCCACAGCCTGGGGTGTGGGAACAGAAGTCACCAGCCTGAGTGGTTAAGAATTCCAACCCACTGGTTTTGGGGCAGGAGGCAAGAAATTCCTCTACAAAAGCCCTGTTAGTTAGGCTGGGAGATGTGTCTGTCCACCCCTGCATCCCCAGGTCCTAGGTACATAATAGCTTTAGGCCCTCTCTGCCTTTATCTGAGGAGGTGGAGGCAGCCCAGCAGGGCAAAAAGGTGGGGATGAAGGAGGGACTTAGGAGGAGATTGTGGGTGCTGTTAAATTTGGTCCTGTAAGACCTGTGGTTAAAATCCAGTGTGAAACTAGAAGCCTTTTCCAGCTGTATTACCCTGACCCTCACACCAACATGCTTGATCCCAGTTTGCCCACAGGCTTTAGTGTTCTTTGGAGCCTTCAGGCTGCATTGGCTGTCGTGGGTGCCCAGGGACAAAGGCAGCACTAAGCCAACCCCAGTGCCTGGTGCACAGGCTGCCAAATTTTGTTTCTCAGTACAGTGAGAATGGAGTGGGGAGAAATAATCTTTGTGCTTAGCCTGTGCATGCACAGTTGGGGTGTCCCGAGTGCTGCTCACTGTTGGGAGTGCAGAGCCAGGCTCTGGCAGCTGCAGACTCTTGGTGGTCTGAATTGCTCATTACCCTCCTGAACCCCGGTGCGATAGCAGCCTCTTAATCTTGGGTGCTGCAGTTGGCAGTCGGAATTGGGCCCTTATATCCTGCAGCTTAAGCAAAGACTGTAAGAATGAAAAGTGGTATCATGTAATCCACAAAGTGGGAATAGGAACAAATATTTGGAATCAATCTTTATTTCATAAGCAGTATCCAGTAACCAAGAAGAGCTCAGCAGAAACTGACCGTGGAAGCACCGGAGAAATGCTTGGTACTTGACCATAATTTGATTAGTTCTCAATAGCTTCCAGGAAAAAAAAATCTCTAAACCTGCATATATTTAAGATAAGCCTTTTGTTTCATTTGTAACCCCCAAATTGACAAGGAATTTAGATCCCTTCCCCCTTCTCAGACTCCATCCTCTTTTTATTTTGTTCTCCATGTTACAGAACTTGATTTTTTCCCTGCAGTACTTTTCTTTGACCTCATTCCCCCCTCCAAGTAACTCTATCCTGTGCTGCTATGTTCATGCCCAGCCAGAGCTTTACAGATGGCTTAATTATTTTCTTTTCTCAAAGAAAATTCAATCTGATCCCCAATACGCATAGGATAAAATAAAATGAATCAGCTGGGAAGCTGCATTATAAAGGGGGAGGGGGAAAAGAAGTTATGTAAAATTTCATGTCGCTGTCAGACTGTTTTCATAGAATTTGTGTTTGAGATTAAATTAAATCTCTAAAACTGCTTTGATAGCTTCATACTTAGGGTGAAATGAAGCAGATGCATTTTACCCCAATACCATGCTTCTCATCTCCCCTTGCAGAGAGAGAATGAGCTGCTTTGTGGAACAGTTCTATATACTTACAGTATTAAGCAATTCTTCTTTTCCCCTGGCATTGGTATTCTTTTATTCAATTTATCTGTACTATAGCTTGGATAATATTTACCAGATGTTAAATAAATAATTTAAGATAACAGAGTCCTGCATGACAGTTGTAGCGTTTTGGGTCACCTTTTTATTCAATTTTTAAAAAAAATCACTTCAGTACAAGATTTCAATATAGTTCAACTCAGTGGTGACACTTAATACTTTTTCCTCTCCTTTAATTTGAAAGCAGTGTTCTTCAAATAGTTCATTTGCCATATTGTTTTTATCTTTAACAAGATAAAATAGACGTAGAGGGTTTACTATTTCAGCCTGATGCCGACAAATATGAAACCAAAGAATATGAAGAGCCAATGTTTTGTAAAAGCCAGTGTTATATAATGAAACCAAATGCACAGTTTGGAATTTAGAAAGAAATCCTAGTGTGAAGATAAAAGGACATGAAAGATAGTAAATGCTGAAATGATACACCACATAATGGTATACTGTCAAGAAAGAAAGATAACATGATAACTTACAGAGCCATCTCAAAGCCTACATTGGTACTTGACCTATAGTTTGCAAGGAAACAATCTTTTTGTTTCATCTGGCTCATATTAAAAATAGGAAAAACAAAACCCTTATTTTTTTCCACTCTCACACATATGGTTCGAAATCCATGCAATTTTTAACTGTCTAGAATTCCTTTAAGCAATTTAAGACAGAAAGAATTATTAAATCACTTTTCCATTTCATTTGATGAAAAACTGCCCCGCCGCCGTTGGTCTCTGTACTATCAATTTTAAAGCTCGTAGGGCTCCAATTGGTCCTGTGTGCAATCCATCACGAGTGGCATCAGATTTGTATTGCCCAAGTTGGGTGCTGCTGAAGATAGAACTGAATAAAACCTAACCCAGTGTGCAAGTTAACTTTGAGCAACACTTAAAAGCCTTCCCTGCTCCAGCTCTTTCCAGATTTTGAAATGTGACTGTTTCCCTATTCTTTCTCAAAGAGTTTTCAAAGCCTAACAAGTTCTGCTGTCCTCAGTCCACCTGAACTCTGGCGGCTGCTCTCCTCCTCATCACTCCTCTGCAGGACAGAGGAGCTAAAAAGCCATCTAAGAAATTCACTTTTTTTTAAAAAGAAAAGAAACAGAAACCTATCAACCCAAGTAATCTGGTTTCCAGAAACGACAGGTTAAAATACCATTAGATTGAAGTCAACCTTTCATCTATGCTGTGTACACAGTTTTAAACAGCTGTGGTCGGCATATAAATGCTCACAGGTCTGCATTGCAGCTGAGAGTGCTGGAAAATCTTTGGTAATAACTTTTTTTGATAGAAAATTCGGGTTTAGGTTAATTCAAGTTCTTCTCAATGTTCTCCTCTTCAATGTTTCAGGAAGTATCTACAAAGCACAAGAAAGGTTTGAGGTGGTTCTTTCTACCAGCCCTGCTCAACTTATCTGTGTCTGGCACCCAGCTTTTGGTTTTCAGCTGGAAAAAAAAAAAAGAATTTTCATTTTTTAAAAGCTAGAAAATCTTTGTCTGGGGTTATCAATTAATGATCTTTAATCTTCAACATGACTGCAAGTTTTTAAGAAAACAAAATCTTATCTGTTCTGCAATTCAAGTCTATTGAACAAACACTCTTGGAAGATGAACTTGTCCCAGTTTTCTTGGCTATGATGTTCTTTTTCACTGTAACAATTCAGGAGGATTTTTCTCAGAAGCACTGTGGTTTTTTTACCCTGTTATAGAACCTAGACCTGCCAAATTTTATAATCTTATCTCCCACTCTTCACAGTAGCAAAAACAACGATATAACTTTGCAGACAAGACTCTTGAACAAGTAGCTAGAAGAAAAGCAAAGCCATGATTTCTGGGAACAGCCTTTCCACAGTGGGAGCTGAAGGTGCTCAAAGCCTTTTGAAGTCTTTGTAGTTTACCTGTGAATCCTATTTCCAAATGTTATTAGTGACCCTACTACCAGAGAATATAAATCTGTACCCTAAAGAGATGACTTGCTTTTTCACTGGGATCATTGCCAGGGAATAGATTCAGCACAGCGCTGAATTTCACGGGCTAAACAATAACAGGTAATTGCTCACTTAATTGAGAATTATGTGTTTAGCTGGCAAACACAATATCTGAAGGCCCACTCACAGCTGTTCACAGGTGTGCTTTGGTATTTACGTGCAGGTTTTTCTTGCTGTGGGGGCTGTGAGAGCTCCTAGCTGCTGCCTTGCTGTGCAGCTCAGGGTTCCTGGGAGGGAGGGAGTGCAGGCAGAGCTGCTCAGTGCTCATCGTTAAAGCAATTCAGGAAATAAAAGTGAGTGTCTCTCAGCACAATATATTCCTGGGAGCCTAATCTGAATGAGCAATTCATTGGCATGTTTCTATTTCCAGCAGGGGCTGTGCCAATTAAGAGGGCTGCATATAAACCCTTTTAGTGATGTACACTGGGAGGTAAAAATAATGATAAAATATGGATTTATTTTTTTAGCTATTCCTATAGTGATAGTGGGAATGGAGCCAAGCAAGCCTACTGCCCTCTCCTTTCACAGGCTATTTCCATAAGTATCTGGCCAGCCAAGAGATAAATTCTCCTTTAGAAGTGCTAAGAAACTTGTCTCTTACTTCTTGTGCATCCAGATGGGAAAATAAATGTTCTACTGCAGCCAAGATTTGTTATTGCACTTGGAAAATTAAAGGAAACTCTTGCATCTCTATAGTCATAGTGTCTTTTTAGCTAAGCACCTATTGCTGGCTGTGAGAAGATGAATTAATGTTATCTGCAGTATTTGGTCCTTTTATTATTTTAATAAGAATATGGGGTAGGAAAGGAAGCACACCTGAGAGAGTCAAGGCTGAGTGTCAAGAGATTCTGCTCTGTTGAATCATGCAGGAGATAAAGAAAAGAGCTGAAAGGACCCCAGAGACTTCCAGAGCTGTGGAACTTTGGGATCCTCTCTGCATTACTTCACTCAGAGCTTTGAACCTCTGTTTTGTACACCCAGTTGTAGTTTTCTGCTTTTTCCTTTACTACCTCGTGGCTGCAGTGCTGCCTTCACATCAGCTCTGCTGTGAATCCATGAGCCTTCAAGGCAGGATTTCATCCACAAAGTGGGGAGAAGCTGCTCCTGCCCTGGTAGCAGCAGGAATTTGTTCCCCACTGAACAAGAGATAGGAGTTTAAAAGCCCAGAACATTCCCTTAAAAGGGTACTTGGAGCTTTCCAGTGGGATCCTCCTGGGAGGCAGCAATTGCTACCATGTCCAGCCCCTGCTGGTCATTGCCAGTGTTGGATTGCTGGGTGGTGGGCACAGTGCAGACTCAGTATGATCATTCTTCAAGTCCAAGGGTCCCAGGACAAAAAAAAAAAAAAAAAAAAAAGGAAAAAAAAAGAAAAAGAAGTAAAAAAGTATTTTGCTGAAATATTAAAGGTTCCAACTCCTGTTTTCACTGAAATATTAAAGGTTCCAACTCCTGTTTTCACTGTGGTGCAAAATGAACTTGAGACTTTTAGAAACTTTTAGTGTGAGAAAAACCAAACAGATGATTTTTATGCTCCTTTGGTGCAGTAAGTGACCTTCATTCAAAACCTTGCTCTAAGGACTTAATTTGAGGTTTCTCCTGCATAAAATCAGATGCCAAACCACAAAAATGTTTGGTGTGACTAGTAACAGGACAGTGGAAAGGTGCAAAAAAGCTCCCATTCTCTGCTTTCCTTGCAGGAGTTGTGTTAAAAATACAGCCATATCCATCTTGGATGTCACAACAGCTTCTTTAGATGCAAACCTGAAAACTAGGAGAGATCTTTGATGCTGGTGTGTATCACAGATTAACTGGCAAATGTGTTCCTTATAGCACTGAGCAGGCCTGCCTTAAAAGTATTTAAAGAAACATTTTTTAAAAGTACCAAGAGAGCAAACAAAGTAGTCTTTGGATGACCTCTTGTTTCTCTTGACTAGCAGTAGCATTCATTAATCTCCTGCATATGATAAAGTCAGCTGTTCAGCTGGCTCCCAGTAAACTAGACTCCTTTAATTGACAAAGCCCCTGCCATCTAAGAATTTGGTTCATTTTTTCACATCATGCTAAAAGACTAAATAAAATCCAATCTTCTGGAGCAATATTGAGATATTACATCCAGATGAAGGGTGGGTGTCATAAGAGAACAGGCTGCTAGCAATATTTTCTAGGCTTCTTGCCATCAGCTTGGGTTAAAGTAGTGAAGCTGAGGTAAAAAGTAAAGCAGTTTTTATTCCTGCTGACATATTAAAAAAAAAAGGTATAGAGGGCACTTCATCAAGTCCTTTTGTTATATGATTATTGACCTGGGAGTTAAAGGCTTATTGTATTCCTTACTTCCTAATACAACACTTGTTTCATCTTAGAAAACACTATGCTTTATATAGTAAATATACATGCTGTAAGATGAGAAAAGAGAAAAAAATTATTCAGATTTATACTCAGATCAGATTCCAAATGTCCATGAATGTGTGTAATGGAAGGTGGAGATTTCATATTTCTCCCCTGCTAATTTCATCAGGATGAGACTGCACTATCTGTTCTGCTTTTCAGAGTGTGTCAGCCCTGCCTGGAAAATCTTTTATTGTGTTATGGCAGAATGTTGTCCCTACTGTGCTGCATTATTGAAATAAGAAGCAGAGTTACTACAGTCAAACATACACGAACCCTTATACCAAACTGACAATAGCATTTACAGTTCTCCTCAACTGATGCAAAAACATTCACACCATATGAAAGCTATAAGGCATTAAATGAGGAGCACATTGAGATGATGAGCTGCACAAAGCCCACTGAACGGCAACCTGAGGAGCTGGCACAGCTGCAGGGGCTGGGCAGAGGTGGGACAGCTCACACTGCCCAGCCAAACCCACTGTAAAGTGCATTTTTCCAGGTCAGTGCTGCAGCTGCATGAAGCCGTGGTTTGGGTGAGTGCTGGACATCCTCTGGCCATAGGGGTTATGTGGCCATGAGAGCACACACACTGCAGGGTGCAGCATGGCTCAGGCAACTGTTTTCCCTATTTATGAGCACTATTTCATGAATAACTGTTTAGTTTCTGTTCCTCTCCTCCCATTGTTATTCTGTTTTCTATTCTGCTCTTCCCCTCCCCACAGCAGAGAGGGGATTTTCATAAGAGATGCCCAGGGAATATTGAAGCAATGGTAACTAAGGCACACCAGGGAAGTTGAGGGCAAACCCTGCACTGATGGCTGTGTGCAGCAGAAATATTCTGTATATTGTTAGTTCCATCTCGTCCTGACCTTAATATTCCCTCCAGGGCTTTCTTCCCTGGCATGCAGTGCAGCAAATACCTAGGGAATATTGCAAAAAAAAAAAAAAAAGGAGAGAGAGAAAATTGTCTAGTTACCTAAGGCAACTGAAAAGTTTTAAAAGTGCCCAGTGTAGCTGTGTTTCACAACTCCCATTTAACAACAATGCCTGTCTCTCAAAATATCTGCTTGGAAATGTGGAACCAACAGGGAAGTTGGAGTGCTCTGACTGTGTGTCCTGCCTGTATCCAATTAACAGCCAAACTATTTGAAAGGAAGGTGATCAAATGGAATGAATTCATTTAAAAAATAGAAATGGACATAATGTTTTTACAATGGAGATTTATGTGTTTGCTGAAATTGGGTGGTTTCTAAGCTTTTGAGAGCAAAGCCCATTCCCTTGGGAAAATAGAGTCTTACTATAATTTATTGTTGGTATTAGATTTGGGGCTTCTAGGCGCAGTGAGGGATGTTTTGCCATGTGTTGTACAAGTCCTTCTCAGTAAGAACTTGGAGCCCAAACAGAAGGAACAAAGCAGGGAGTTATGGCAGGCTAAAAAGCAATAATGAGCTGCTCAACATCTCCAGCTTAATGTCTCTCTCTTTACATCTCCAACTCAATGTCTCCCTCTTCACCTTCTGCTCTGAGTTCTATTCTTCCTGCACTGCCCTCCAGCAGATGCCCATCCAAGTCTTGGAAAATGATGAGATCTTCAAAATCTGATGGCATTTCTTAATGCTGTAATAAATGACAAATTAGCTAGCAATGTCTCTGTTTGAAACAGTGTGATTCTCGGTGGCTTCAGGATAGTCTTGGTAGAGAAATTCATGTGTCATGGATGTGGTTTCAGGCTCTCTGCAAATTCAAACCAATGTTGCTGAGCTGGTTACATTTGGGCCATGTCTCCAAGGGTGGTTTTTTTATTTTTTCCCTGGAACTGGAACAGCTGTATTTTAAATGAAAGGCTAAGCCTCAGGAAAATTAATTAAGAAGTTGAGTCTTTACAGACAACTGCATTGTATGTGTGTTCCTCATGCCAGTTACAGATACTGTATCTGGCAATAATTTGCACTCTCAACAATTCTATTTAATTTTAATTTAGGAAAATGATTCTATTTCACTACTAAGGTCATAAAACCAGATTAAAGCATCAATCCAATGAAATAAATTTAAGTGTGTATTTAATTTTATGCGTACAATTGCTTCTGGTGACTTCCATTTCTATGTTTCAAACGAAGGACATGCTTAAGCATTCTAACACTGATCTGATTTGACTATAACACTGATTTATGATTTTGGTACTGACAACAGAGCCAAAGGAATTTCATTAAGCACTGAATTTGACCCACTGCATTGGAAAAAGGTGAGAAAAGGTTTTAAGAATTCAAATGGACTCAAAACTTTCCAGTTCAGTCAAAAGATTGCCCAACATATGCCCCTCAGCAAACTTCTCTTGACTACTACTGTTCTTTTGCTTTGCCCTTTTTATGTGTTTCATCCTGGCTCAAAGGATGACCCAGACATCTTTCTGCTTGCGACAGAAATAAATTATAATGGGAACCATAAGGGAATAAGGGATATTTAAACATTTACAGTCATGGGCATGTCACAATGGGGACAAGTAACACTTTGCTATGGAGAAATGGCAACTCAGATGGAGCTATTCAGACAAAAATAAAACCCCTAGACTCTTCCAGATTTTCAGAACCTATTTTTCTTGAGGTAGTCTGAAAAACTCCAGCTTCCGTGATGTTTCTTTCCATATCCTATATAGCTATTGGAGAATAAGCCATAATTAAATATGTATAATAGGAAAACATGATACATACATATTCAAGAGGAAATGTTAATTGATGGGCATAAGGGAATTTCTAGTGCAGAATCTGACCCTCAGAGATGCTGTCTTTGAGAACTAGCTATCTAGATACTTATATTACTCCCAGCACTATGATATCTGGGGGCCTTGCAAACGTTAATGAACTTATCCTCACAACCACCTTGTGAGGCTTGGAAGTTTTAGCATTGACTTTAAGGGAGTACAACCAGGCCCTAGGCATGCAGTAGCAGCCACAGAGGAGCTCAGAAGGAATCATGCTTGCTTCAAACAACATTAACTACTTGTTGGATAATAGCTGGGGATAATGGCACATACAGCGTCGAGTGGGTTGCCCCTCTCCCATAAATAATTTGGAGAAGAGAGCCTGTGAAACTCCAGTGAGAGAGGTTTGGCAAGGAAGTGGGGGAAATAATACTGCTGAGCTATGGATTCCCTTCTCTCCTCCCCTTCCCATCATGAAAGCCTGATGGCTTTCAGTCATTTGCAGTGGTAGAAATGTGTGTGTGCACGCATGCGTGTGTGCGTGTGCTTGCTTAGAGAGGAGGAAGGGCCTCCTCACTTTTTCCCCTTTCCAGAAGGGGAAAAAGAGTTTCAGGCACTTCTCCTATAGGTGTAGACAGATAGGTAGTGAAAATACAAAGTTTATTTTTCTGACTTACTTTGTGTCCATTTTCAGTCATATTGCCCACTGCAATGGCCAGCAGAATGAAACCTTCTGTCAGCTCCAGCATGTGAAAGGGCTCGCCCTGTGCAAGTGCTGTAAGGAGCCATCTTAAATTCCTGAGTGCAACAACTCAGGTGGGAATTGCACAGTTTTGGTAATTTTTCTCTATCAGAAGGTCACATATCCCGTACAGGTGTGGCATACTGTTTGAAGGCAAAATGACTTTTGCACATATCCCGTTCACCTTTTGGGATGTAATTTAAGAAAGGACCTTTTGTAAGGCACAGCACATATTTGGGCACAAAGGAGGAAGCAGCCTGACAAACTGAACAAAGCAGAGACATTTTCTCTCTCTCCTGAATGTAAAAACAGGGAAAGTGCAAAGCACAACCATGCTTCATAAATTCCAGCTGCTGTCACTCAGCAGTGGAGAGGAATAGAGGGGAATATCTGTTACTTACGGGCACCACAATGGTGGGGTTTTGTCCCCCCCTTCCTGCAGCCCAAGGCAGATTTATGCTTAACCCCACTCGCTGTGAAAAGCCAGTGGCCAAACTAATTTTGACTGCTCTGGGAACAAAATGTGAATCTGCAGTAAACAGCCTCAAAGCATGTTGGTGGGAGGAAATTCTCCAATGCTCTGCTTCTGCAAGATGGAAGCCTGGAGAGCTCCCAAAAATCTAGGTACATATACCCACCTACTCCCCTGATATCCAGAGGATCTACACCAGCCTCCAAGGACATCTGATATTGCCCTCACACTACAGAGAACTTCTCATTGCCCACTCTTCTAAAGTGAGAGTGTTTGTCCCCTGAAATTTGGTTGCAGGGCTGGGGCACTCAGTGTTATAATCACAGTCTAGTCAACAATGTTATTTCTACTCTGTTAAACCATCATCCAAATGAATTATTGCTCTATTTTTGCAGTCAGACCCTCTGAACAACTTTTCCCCTTCTCTTTCTAGAATGGGAGATTTCAAGCAATTTTCAGTGTATTACTAAGATGCACAGAATATATTGTATATATGGCAGAGAAATGGCACTAAAGAAATGGCTACTACTCTCCCTGAGCAGTTAGAAAATACACTGAGGTTCAGCAGAAAGCACATGGGATTTGAGTGTTTCTTGTCAGAGACGAGAAAGTTGCAGCTACACATAGGGCAGATGTAATTTTTCTGTGAGCTGTTGCAATTTTTTTGTGTGGTGTACAATTCCTTAAGGCTCTTTATTGCTGTTTTTTGGTTAATATGGACCCTTCCTCTGACTGCAGTTGGAGCTGCATGTGTGGAAAACGACAGCATAGGCTAAGAGCAGAAAATCTGACAAGCTGGCTTGATTAGCTTTCGTTGAGCTTTGCAGCACATGCCTTTCCATGTGTCTCATGAAGCTGCTCCTCAAATGAGGAGGAATTATTGCTTACTCTTCCTCATGTGCTTTCCTGGCCATGAAGGAAAGGGTGAGGACAATAACCTCTGTACTGGGATCTGACAAAAAGGCTAGTTAGAAAATATGCTAGTTAGATGATATTTTGAATAAAAGAATAAACTCTGTTTTTGTGAGAATGTTTCCATAATTCTGAGACTGCTGGTTAGAGAATATCACTTCAATTTTTAATCTTTCTGGGACAGGAACTTCTCTTGCCTTTAATGACTGCACAACACAAGAGAGTGCCTGGTTTCAGACGAAGAAAACAACCTATTATTAATGAATAGGAAAAAATAAGACAACATTCATAGCTCTGAAGTCAGAGGAAAAAAATACACAAAATAAGATTCTACATGCTCAAAGAAAAAAAAATTTGGAACCCTAATTAAAGAATTATTTTAAAAACCTCCAAACCTCTCAATATTTATAAAGCATTTTAGGGTATTTCTAAAGGAAGATGATATGCAACCAAAAAAGTGCCACAGACAGATTCCATGTATGTTTAAAGATTAAACCAGAAACTTACATTTTTAAACTCTTTGATGAAACCAAAATGTTGTCCACTGTTATTACATTCCCTGAATGAAACATTTTTGCTGCTGTTTAGCACATCCCAAGTAGCAGCCCCTGTTAGATTGGAATGCTCAGTCTGGAAGTTTATTTATCAGAGGCACATTGCTAAAACAAAATCTGAGTGAAGGTCTGATGATTTCAACATTGGATTAAATCAACCATTAGCTCCTACAGAAGTGGAAAGGCAAACTCTGTCTCAGTTAAATACATGAAAGCCTATTGCCATATTGTTCCACAATGGATTTGTGATTTATTACACTCTTTCTTTCTGCAGTTGAGAGAAAGAAGGTTTCAGTTCACACTGACTTTAAGCCCTAGAGTCGAAAATGTTAATGAACATGCACACAAGATTTTGCTTACAAAGTTGTGTTGTGTTAGGTGGTTTGAAATTAAACTAAATCTCTACCCAGATTAATAGGGTAAAAGTGAGCTTGCTCAAAACATAACACAGATTCATTTAATTCATAACAAAGGGTTCACATTAGCTCTGGCTGGTTTTTGTTTTCTTTGAAAAAAATGCAGTTTTAGCAATACTGAAGTGCTTTCTAAATTCATTGTAGCTTTGCCAAATTGTCTGGAACAAAACCATGATGTTGAAAATGCTGTAATGTTTTATTTCATAATTTTAAAACCAGAATGCTTGAAATCAAAATGATTTTTTTGTTTTGAAATTTCCTTTAATACGATTTAAAAGTAAAGCTGCTTTAAAAACTTGAATTTGGAAGGATTTGTTCAAAGTGAAACACTTTTTGATTCTGCAAAACTGTGGGTTTTTTCAGAGACATTTAATTCCTCTGGCTTTAATGAGAATTGAATTCTCCATTTAGAGCAGAAGAGGTGTATTTTTTGCTAGCACTAGTATAAAAAGCCCTAATGAAGATAAGCCATTTCCTAGGAACAACTGTCAGCAAGTCCAAATAAAGACAATACAATACCCAAGGATTCATCTTGACCTGCAAATCAACACAAAAACTGTCCTCAATGGGATCTGAACTTACATCTTTTATAGCTGTCTTTTCTTTCACAAGGACTAGGCTACATGAAATGAAGCTTTTGTTTTATTTTGTTTTGTTTCAAAGGGCTAGATTAAATACAAAAAAAATAATCTTTAAATCCAGATTTTGAATCTTTAAACCAGAGATAGATATTATTCCCATTAACGAAAACCTTCCCTGCTTATTCAAGCCCCATTTTTCTCCCCTCCCTCTGTCAGTATAAGATTACCAACAGTTTTATAAGCCCCAGTTTCCTCCTCTTCTATATCATGCTGTGCTCTTCATTTACAGCATGACAGCATTTTTTTTACCACATAGGGCATGTCTTCATCTCCCTCTTCATCTTTGTTCTCTATTTGTGATGCTTTTGAACTAATAATGCCACTCTATAAGCATGCATACATTAGAAGAGCACTTTACTTTCAGGTAATGGAATCTCTTAATTATTCTTTCATCATTTTTTCCCAGAAATTAAAATGCATTGATGAGGCATTCTAGTAGTCTACCAAATTTTGCATGTACCACCAATATGCCAGTTTAACCACAGGGGGATTGACAACAATAAATCTGTTATCTGTTCCATAAAGGGAGGGAATGGGACTAAAAGATTGGGAAAAAAGATCAAGGCCAGGCAAGGTTTTGATGATTACAGTTGTGAAAATTTCTGCAGAATATAGAGACCAGGGCTGTATTTACAGTCTCAGCAAAAATAAGAGGCACTCAGCCAGATCTTTGGCTGATGTAAATCTGCACAATATACAAAAATCATTAACACGGGAAGGAGCTGGCCAAGTGCCTTCTGCTTGAGGCATAACATTCATGATTTAGCAATCTGTGCTCTGAGTGATGGATCTGGGCTGATATGCACCAGGTGAGAATCCAAGCCCTCGTCTTAAAATCAAGATGGCTATTGCATGCCTTAAGTAAATTCTGTGCAGTTGTTGCTTGGGAAAAAACCCCCAACCAGTTATTGTTTGTTATTATTTCACTTTTGCCTCAAATTGAAATGTATAAATCTGCCTGCTTACCCTGGCCTCTGCTTTCAGAAAGCTCACTGTAGTAGTTATCTATTGCCTTCTTGAATTGCTGTTTGATATTTTATTGGCCACCCAGAAGGGTAATAGAGCAAATAGCATGCTGATGTTAAAACACATCTTGGGAAGAACATTTTGGTGTGTGGATATGTCTGGGGGCGCACATGTGTGCTTGTTTACAGGAAAACCTTTGCAGGGAAAATATTAAGCACAACTGGACCTGAAAGGTTTCACTATTTTCTTTCATGGTCTGTATTCATCCTGAATTAAACCAAAGCAAAAATCCCCAGCTTGGAAAAATGCTGCTACAATTTCATTGCAGAAACTCAAATCCTCGTATTTTCAAAGAGCCCAATCTCCCTGCATCTGTCAGATGTTTAGCAAAAAGTGACACTAATGTCACCTGCACCGAGCAGCACCAGGTTCCAGCCTGGATCCTACCTGTGACCAGGTCTGATTCCTGTTTGGCAGCAAAGCTGGAATTAAAACTGACTCCAGATGAGGTTCTTAGCATTTCTTTGGTCCTGGACCTTTTAAGAGAAAAAAAGGTAATTAAAAAAAATTCTGCTGGTGACCAGGGCTTGGACTCTGAGAAAAATTTTGCCTTGGTTTGGGCAATATTTCTTTGGACCTAACAGGCACTGTGAACTTCACAATTTCAATTAAATATCATAATTTCTGCTGTAACTGTGTGTCATCAGATGGTTTCTGACCAGCCTTTCTTTCAGCCAAACTCCACATCTGACAAGCTCTGGCTGTTTTTCACAGCACATTTTAAGTTTCTTTGCCCCTACAAAGAGATATCCTCAAGTATGCTTAGAAATATTTCCAACAAAACATCATGGTCTACCAATGGTTTAATTCTCACTCAAATTTGTATAAAACTTCACATATCAAAAACCTCCACAGATTTTAGCATATGTAGTCAAGTGTTAACTGTGCATAGGAGGCATATGAAAGCATTCTGGTTTAATTTGAAATTTGCTCTGTTCAGGATCATCCGGACTTTAAAATCTGGGATCACTTTGGGTGTTCCTCAGCTGAACCAGAGCCATGGGGAGCACAAAATAGTAGAGGCTGCTAATATAGAGCTTGTGAATATTCAGTGCACTTTAGCCTATGTCACTGGATTTAAAGGCAGTTTGTAAATCAACTTCCCATTCTGTGACTTCCATTGCTGAGTCCAGAAGTTTAATCTGGGCAAAACTTCCAAAAACAACAGGTACCAGCCAGTTATTCTCAATATTTCAATACTAAATAAGAGATGATAATTAAATCTAAATGGTTTAAAAATTTTTTTGCTGAGTATCTCATTGTATGGGCTGTGAACGAATGAGAGCAAGGGAGGCAAAATCAACCCTTCAATGTAGCCAATGTAATAAATCCTCTGAGGCTAATCAGCCTGCCTTCCCCCACTAACCTCAGCCCCACGCTAGGCCAAATAGTGAAAGCAGATGTCTCATGAACAGGTAAAAAACAATCTGAATTCCCATTCCCACAGCTGAAACAAATGTTGGGTTTGGGGTTTTGATTTGGGAAGCTTCCAAACTGAACTGCATGAGACATTTCATCCAAAGACCTTCAAAGAAACAGCCCAAAAAGAGGAATTCAATTTAGCTGGCACAGGGAGAGAAGAGCTATTGTAATATGGAAGAAATTCAAACGCTAAAGGAGACCCAAATGACATTTCAAATTGCTGTGATTTATCTTGCCTTGCTTACCTATATTTCTTCAAAATAGCAAGCTAGCAAACCCAGTTTTAATGCTTAATACATAGAAATCCTCCCATTTCTTTGTCTCTTTTACCCTCTAATTTTCTTTAAGGAACTGGAACCAAAAATGCTCCATCTTTGGTCTTAGAAAACAAAATCTTTCCTCTAGAGTATGCTATGATCTTCCAGTTATTACTCTTGGCATCAATCTGTGCATGAAGAATGTATTTCTAAGGTGCTTCACTCCTCAAGATAATGTAAATGAAATAAGAAAGATATTATGTTGGAGTGGCTGAGGCAAGAATTCTTCAGGTCACTATGTGTGTATTGCAGGCTTATTTCCTTGACTAAATACTTCAGGTGCCTACAGGTACAATTTACACCTATCACAAATGCCTGGGGTAACACACCAAGGGCAAGCTGTGTGTAAACTGGTGTTTGTGCCTCTTTTCTGGGAGTATCTGGAAGAGCAAAATCATCAGGTGAGGCCACTTTGTCTGAATTTTACATCTCTTAAAGGCACTTTTGGATCACAATAATGCTGCCAGGAAAATAATGTATTAAACATGGGAGCAATGTGGCTGGACAAAGCTCAAGGTGAAGATTGTGCCATTTCTAGCCCTCCACAGGACTGTGGAGCTTCAACAAAATATTAATAGAGTTTTTCAGTGACATGTTGGAGCTTTTTTCAGAAAATGGCTGAGACGGATGCCTTTTTTTCTTTCCTTTTTCTTCTAATGCTTGTACCACTGAAACATCCCTCATTGCTTGTGCTGGTCTCATAACTGCATCTCTACAATTGTCTCTACAATGCCTTCTGTTGTTTGGGGATCTGCAGGGGAGATAACTAGCAGGAAAGGAATCTGATCTCAGTGGGTCTTTGTGAGAGTTTTGATGCAACCTTTAGCTAATTAGTTTCATTTAATATAAATTCTCATGGCTGAAGTTCTCAAGAGACAGGAGAACTGTTCTATGAAAGGAAGAACTCTTATCCTTAGCAACACTTTTGTATGCAGTACCTTCTTGGGGGAAAAGGGGTAAGAGGTTGGCTTTGGAAAGCCACTATTGCCTGAGCAGAGTTGGAGGGTTGGGTTTTGTGCAGTCACTCCTTCGTGATATAAGAAAGTAGTTTCTAAAACATGACCCCCAAAAAATTCCCATTGATTTGCAGAACTAAATTAAATTACCCCAAAAGCCGTGGAGACTCCACTAGTTACACTGATGGTGCATTGTAGCAAACTTTCACAGTCCTAATGAGCATAACATGGCTCTGAAACATTCCCCTGTCTTTCATGGCTTCACTTGACCACAACCCTAGCAGTCAAGGAATGGGTCCCAAAATTAAGGTGAGAGTTGATCTGAGCAGCCTGCAGGAGTCACAGGGAAATCAGGGGTTTCTGTAGATGTCAGTGCTGCTCAGCCTGCAGGAGGCACAGGGAAATCAGGGGTTTCTGTAGGTCTGTGTGCTGCCCAGCCTGGGATCCTCTGCACCAGGATCCAGGCAAGCCCTGCAAGGACATGTTTATGTAGTATAGGCAAAGGGAAAGCAGAGAACCACATTCCTGTCTGATGCTCAGAATATAAATCTGTCAGAGGAGCCTTCGGAAGAGATTTTGGCCAGGGAGTAATGAAGTGAAGGAGCTGTAGGTGAGCACAGATGACTTAGTAAACTAACGTAATGGCTGATTGGGGAATTAGCAGCACCGGGGAAATTTGGAGTGAAACCTACCCTGAACTTTCTCTGTGACTGTGCCACTCAAGTTCGCTGAACACGAGAATTTCCTCAGAATTAATGGAGATACTGTAGAGAAAATCAAGTCTTGCCTTCTGACATTTTTTTCTTTACTTGCAAAGCTCCTTCCCTGTTGCTTCCCCCTGGCTTTGGGTGAACTGAGAGTTGTGCTGGTTGGGAGTTTGCACAGTGCCACTGTGATGGGTGGGAAAGGGCTGAAAAAACAGCCATTCTCTTTCTATTGAAATTCAGTCTTAAAGGGCAAGCAATGCTCACCAAAACCTGTGTCAATTTGAAAAGCCAGAGCTTAAAACACAAGAACAGGTTCTCTTTCTACTGCAAGTTCTCCACTCCAGAGGAGATCTGGGATTTAATTGATTTAAAGTAAAGCTGGATTTATTTAGTTTAAAAGGAAACTGATTTGTTTCTGGTTGAGATGATAACCCTTATGACCTTAAAATAAACGGAAAAAAGATGGCAAAAATGTCATTCTACTTCATAAAGCCTGAGCATCCTAGGCTGATACACAGAGCAGCAGAGAGGAAAATATTCTGCCTTCTGTATTGCAGTGTGCAAACATTTTCAAATAATCAAGCACAATCAAAAAATGAACAACTTCATTCTGAGAAATAACACTGTGATATAATTTTATTTTTGAGTGTCTGTTTATTTCTCTTCTTTCCCACTCCTTTTTTTCTCTCATCTCTGTATATTTTCATTTCTCTTTCCCTTTATTTTTACTCATTTTCTTAATCCTTTGCCGACTGAGTCCCTCTGCTAATTTCCCTGCTCCTTTACTCTTATTAATTCTCCCCACCCAACTGTTGCCTGGGTTAACTATTCTGGTAAGGCAATAGGATTGGAAAAGCCAGCACTTATTTTGAGAAGACCTTATGGGGAAAGAGGATTCATACTTCAATCTCAGGTGAGGGTCTAAACATTTCCCAAATTCTCTGACCCCTAAATATGAATATCATTTGACTTTGAATAATGAGCTATTCGTTCATCTCTATATAAAACTTCATGTATCCTGACAGTTCCCTATTGCCTTCCTGTCTGAAGTGGCTCAGGAGTATAAATTATTCTAGTGAAGGTTGGCAGTAATTTATGCTCAATAAATTGACTATAGATCTGCTTGTTTCAGTAGGTAGCATGGGAAGGGCTTATACATTTTGCTAAATTCCCTCATTTGTTCTCGGACAGACTACTCACTGTCCTGGGGCTGATCATGAGCCCCAAACCTCTGTGATGGGCAGGCACTCCTGTGCCTTCAGTAAAACTGCTCCTGTGCCAAGTTACTGCTGTGAGGAAGATCTAGGATGGCCATTGGAAAGTCACTGGCACAGCAATGTGGAAACTGGAGGTCGTATTTTGCAATATATGTCAAGGGCAACTAATGAAACAGCAAAGACTGTTGTTAAAATATTCCCCTACTTTAACTGGCAGAAAGTTGTTGTTTCTTTTTAGACTGAGTTTTCCCACAAGAGCATGAAACAGCCCATGTAGTCTTTTGTTTCTTTTTTTTTTCTTTTCTTTTTTTTTTTAATGTAAAATGGACTAGTTCCTTTGTAGGACTTTGCAGAAAAGGGTGATACAATCCTTTTGTCCAAGATGCAAAAAGCAGAAAGTAATTCATCACCTTTCAAGTACAATTTATTATGGGTCAGGTAGAAAGGTTTCACTCATGATCATTAGGTTTCAGCAGTGCAGATGCTGGACATGATGAACCAATGAGGCTTATCAGGTGTGATAATCAAAACAGATTTTCTTTTGTATCTGCTGTCTGTCTCCCTTAGGAATATCTGGGTTTTGGACACTGACTACGATTTCACAGATACAGACATAGTCTTTATTGTTCTGTGTACAAATTATCACCTGATATTTTAAATTAGTGTGATGGAAACAAATACCATGCCTGAAGTTCGATGCAAGTTTTTAACCTGCCTTCCTGGGCCCCGTGGGAGCAGCAAGGGCAGATCCTCCTACCTGGCACAGGCACAGGCACTGCTCATCTCTGTCCACGAGTGCCTGGAGCTGCAGCAAAGCACTGAGTGGGGCAGGCACACACATTCCATGGCCCACGTGTGCTCAGGCTGAGGTCCTGGCATTCAATGTACGCACAGAAACTTAGGGCCAGATCCTGCTGTGAACACTGCTCAGGCAGATCCTGTGCAGGGGATTTGTCACTGCAGACAAAAGTCTTTGTGTGGCTGCAGGGATCTGTCTGCAAGTAAAAATCTGGCTTAGGGTAATCAACATAATTAAAGGGCCAACTTTGCACTGTGGTGATATTCTGGCTCCATGGATTCATTGCAAATGTCTCTGATGAATTCAGGGAATCCACAGCACCACCTCTTCCATCCAGTTACCCACATCATTCAGCTTTTCTTTGCAGTTTTATGAACTTTGCTATCAGCATTGCATTTGAGTGCCTCACCCCTTACAGCTTCCGAGCATTGTGGGGTGATCACACACAGAGAGATGGGAAAGCAAAATGCACACTGGGGGATTTGCTGACAATGTGCTTTCAGTGCTTGTCAGTCATATAAACTGAGGCACCAACAGCTCCAGGTACCTCACCCAGCCCTCAACCCAGATCATTGTGGGGCAGAGGCAGAAACAGATTCTCTGACACCTAACAGCCAAACTCTGCAGATTGGTATTGAAATCTCTGAGTTTCCCTGAAGGCAAACTTGGACTAGACACCTCTGTGCATCTGTATCACTAATTCTGTCAAAAATTTTCCAGTGAGAAGTGAGTTTCAATATCTATACAGACATATATATATACTAGAAATACATCCATGTTTTCTTAGATACATATATGTACCCATATCCATTTATTCTTATACAAAATTATCTGTATCTCAGAAAGCTGCCTGTGGTTGCAATAGCTGAAGATTCATGAGTTACATTCTGAATGTTGGCACAATCCTGGTCTTATGGGAAATCAAATCATTTGTGACTGCAAAGCTTGATAGGACAACAAAAGTCTAGTGTCAGCCTCTCCCTCTCCTCTCCTCTCCTCTCCTCTCCTCTCCTCTCCTCTCCTCTCCTCTCCTCTCCTCTCCTCTCCTCTCCTCTCCTCTCCTCTCCTCTCCTCTCCTCTCCTCTCCTCTCCTCTCCTCTCCTCTCCTCTCCTCTCCTCTCCTCTCCTCTCCTCTCCTCTCCTCTCCTCTCCTCTCCTCTCCTCTCCTCTCCTCTCCTCTCCTCTCCTCTCCTCTCCTCTCCTCTCCTCTCCTCTCCTCTCCTCTCCTCTCCTTTTTCTTTACAAACTTCTGAGTCCAAACGACACTCCTTTTTCTGTCCTCTTTCAAAGGACATGTTACCTCTACAGATAGAGTTTTCCATCTGGAATTGCATTGGGCAGTAATTGGGGTTATCTGCACATTTGAGAATGTTAGACTCTAATAGATGTGAGCATTTCAAGGGAATAAAAATACATCTCACGTTTTTCCAAACACTTTTCAGTGTTTGCTTCTTTTTTTTTTTCTGATGGGTAAGATAATTAAATGAATTATTTTCCCTTTCTCCTTTACATGGGTAGCTCAGACCTCAGTGAACATGTGCTCTCTGGTGCCAGGATAATGGTCAGCTTTTACTGCCTCAATGTCAGAATTTTCATTTTCTGCCCTGCAACCAAAAAAATAACATCAGAATAAGGAAAATATCTCTCCTTCCACTCTCCCCCTATCTTACCATAACTAAAAGAAAGATTCTGTTGGATTAGATATATTAAAGTCACTAGAGCAGTCTAGAATTAGGTGTCCTGTTTGTTTCTCACATAAATAAGTGAAGATAAGCAAATGTCTGCTTACCATTTCAAGTAGGAATGAACTTAAACTGGACATCAATTATGGCTGTTGCTCAGCTTTGGGCTTTGCTGCCAGATTCCCAAGCAGTTGTCAGGAAGCTGCTGCAGGGATCAGTGCAGGTGCATTCATTTCCCACCCAACCAACTCATGGGCTCTACATCCATTATAACTCAGGCAACTGCTCTTGGGAGTATTTCTAAGTGCATAAGATTTACCAGATCTGGAGTTTGTAGGGCCTAAATTCAATGTCTTCTCTAGGAGTTAATCCCATATATACTGAGATCTCCTGTGCAGACAGTGCTGATTCATACAATGTCACCTGCCCACTGAGCCATGCCTTACTCCCCAGATCATCCTCATTCATATTTTTTACATACTAGTTCAAAGTCAGTGATTCTTTGACATTTCCTCTTGATCATTATCTTTTGGGGGTTTTTTTGTGCCTTTAATTGTAAAACAAACATCAACATGTTCTGGCTAGTTTGTTGTTCTTTTTAATTTTTTTCCCCAAAGAGTTGGCAAGTATAAAGTATTATCAAAATTCCTTCAATGAATGGACAATGAGACTGAGGAAATGTTTTTCAGGAAAGGGGGGAAGGGAAGAAGAAAGATAAGGTGCTGTCCCTCAAACTCTATATCAGATAAGGATGTTTCCTAAGGAAAAAAAGCCTAAATTGTAACAGGAGCAGAAGTATTATATATTTAATTGCAGCAGCTACTGGTCTTTCATGATGATAGCCTCTAATCAAGGGCTTTGATTATAAGGGACACTGTTGAGATAAATATCTTATTCAATGTTTTGAAAAGAAAAACTCCTCAGCCTGGTCTTTTAAGAACATTTAGCTACTACAAACTAAAACTGTGTTGTGAATCAAGCCTACCCTTTAATGAGGATATCTTTAGCTTTTACCTAAAATGTGATATAGTGTCCAGTCTATGGAAAAACTGCTTCACCCAGACAAGGAAATACTTAAGCAAACAGCAAATGAGAAATGCATTGAATGCATGGCTGAAGTTGACCCACCAAGCTGGGGCTCTGTTCCTTCAGTGGAAAAATTCCCTTGAGCCACAACACAAGGATATTTCCCAACTCTTAACAGTAAGTAAGAAAGGCATAGCCTTCTTCCAGCTTCCTTCCCTTTCCCATTAGTTTTACCTCTTTTTTAAACTGAAGATTTTATTCTGTAACTTCACAGAACATGTAATTTGTGTAATTCTAGCAGTATGTGGGTCTACTCATATGAACAGGCTTGTGGAAGTTGTTAAAAATTGATGGTATTCTCAGAGAGTTCTGCAAAATCAGTAAGACCATAGGAAACTTGTGATGCTTCTAGTGCAAGGGTTCTCCACCCCTGGCTGCTGTCCATATGTGGTATTGTAAAATGTTGCAATATAGAGTTCTCTTTCAGTGGTTCAATGGCTTTTTGGTTGGGGTTTTTTTGGGTGATGTTCGGAAATTTTTAGAAAGAGGCAACACAAAATACATACTTGAGAACGAATCAAAACAAAGTTGGAGTACATAATTACTCCACGTGGTCTCTTTAAAAAGTAAGTATGAAAAAACCTCTAAACTGTGATCAGTCTAACCTCCTAAACTTTATATTAAAGTTTGATTATCCCTCTGTCATCTAATTAATGATCTTTATCCATGCCTAGACATGAAGCCCTTGATCACATCCACTTTCTCTGCCAACCAGCTGCAAATTGAAGAGTTTGGCCTTTTGTCAGAACTTTTTTCATCAGTTTTGGGATGCCCAGTATATTATTCTGCCTCCAGCTGACCAGGCTCCTATTGCTGTGTTTTGTGCCCAAGTGCTGAAAGGGGCTTGTGCCTAAGGGATGAAAGAAATGTGTAGGAGCCTGAGTGAAACCCAGCCCCGTGCTGCCAGCTCAGCACAAGGTAAGCACTGGAAATTCCAAACAGGAGAGCACAAGTGAAGCATTGCACAGCTGTAAAGCTGACCTGCAGTCAGAAGATGAATTGCTTCCACTCGGGATCTGATCCAGGCTGAGTGAGCTCAATGGGAGCCTTTACAGTGGAAATTAATTCTGGGCTTCCCTGATTTCAGGAGGTGGCTGGATCTTACCACACATCTCTTCCTTATGAATGGGAATGCAGGAGGGTTCCTTCTGCTATTGCTGACTTTTCCTGTCCATCTCTTAGAGCTTACAAGGGAGTTGTTTCCTTGACCCTTTAAGTTCCCAGAGTTAAACCCAGAGCTGGCCTTAGGCTGTGGCTTTGAATGAAAGTGCAGCTGTAGTGAGTAACACACTGACTCAACAGATCCATTCAATAGGAGCACTCATTTAAACCATATCTACTGAATTTCCTGATAAAAATAAGTTTTTACTACTGTACTTAGCATAGCACAGCCCAGCTAATGGAGAGGGAGCAAGACTTCTTCCATCACCAAGAAGAGCCTGCTCCAGCTGCCCCGTCCCTGCTCCAGGTGATGAAGTGTGAATCAGACAGGGTGCAGCTCAACTTTCACGTGCAGGATTAGCTGGCAGCATTGCTGGAGAGAAAAGTAATCTCTTCACCATTAAAATACACAAATTTGATCTGGACTCAAGGGTGCACCCTACAGTGCCATTCTTCACAGAGTGGCCTTTCAGCTAAGAAGCACACTCAAGCCCATTTCCTACTTCTTAATGGAAGAGCAATTACTCTACTGCTCTGTTAATACTTTTTCCCTCCAGTTTGTTGATAATTCTAGGACAGTTACACTGACTTCTTTCTTTCCTTCTAGTTATCCACTGCAAAAAACCCTGAAACCCAATTTCTCAACACAGACCACCACTTGTTGATTTACCTGCATGAAATGTTCAATGCAAACCTAAACTATAAAAATATTACTCCTTCCATTTAACTTCAAGGGTGATTCCTCATTCAGTTGCAAAAAAGAAGAGAAAATGAAAGAATCTGTTTGAAAGGAACATCTCAATATAGTGGGCCAAATTCTGCTCTCAGTTCTGCAAAAATGTCAAATTTAGGTCTAGCAAAAATAAATCAAGAACATGTTTAATTATTAGCACATGAACAATTCTTTTTGTCCTCACTGGAAGGGCTATATGATATAAAATATGCTCATGGGAACACCAGTACTTCCATACTCTGATTTAGCTGCAAGCCTTTGTGTCTGGCTGGAAAGTAGTCAGCACTTGAAAGAATGAAATTCAGAAAAGATGCTGAGCACCTAAGAATTCCTGAAGAAAATGTCTTCCTGAAGAAAACATATTCCTGGAGAAACACCGATTCCAGTGTTTTATTTGTTTACTTATTTTTTAATCCAGGTACTTTTATCCAAGGTTTTAAAATTCTCTTTAGAATCAGATCTAAACTTTCAAATCAAGACCAAAGCATGAGCCTTGACCTGATTTTAGTCTAAGTATCTAAAGCTAGAAAATCAGCCTCAGACTTTTCTACATTGTTCACATAGCAAAGAAGAATGGTCTTCATGAGAGCAAAAACCAACTTAAAGCATCTTAATTGAGATTCAGCAATTTTATTATTTTCTAAGGAAAAAATTTCAGACCTAATTCTGATTTTGAATACGAGTCTGCACATCACAGCATAGCTGTGGATAGCAGCTGATTTTTACCAGAGAAATGACACATCTCTGAAAACTGTGAGTGTTAAACCAGAAAAATGTTAGCAAGCTAGGCACAACTGTTTAGTAATCTTAAAGTTCAAATAGAAAAATTCCTAAAGCCCTCTTCATAGAATTTTCTGTGGTTAAACATTGTGCTAGAAAGACAGGGCTTCTCTTATGATAGTTAATGAACTCTCTTTCCATTTTCAGTTAATTTGCCTAAGCTTCTCATTTCCTTAATATTTTGGGGTTTTTGTGGGGTTTTTTTGTTTTTTTTTTGTTTTTTTTTTTTAATTTTATTATTATTAATAATCTGTAGCTACTCAAAACCTCCCATTTAATTTTTTCCCCCCAGACTGGGTTGTACCCCTTTCCAGAAGGCAAATCTCTATGTAAACCTTACTTGTTGCTACCCACTTATATTTTATTTCTGTGGCTCACCACACTTTATGCATTTATTTGGCACAAGTGCTTCATGTGCTACTAGTCTATGGCCAGCTGAAATACAGCTGTTTTGATTTTTGGGAAATTTTTTGATAAAAAAACCAACACCCCACATCCTCTAACTCAAGCTCTAGTGAATCTCTCTTGCCATAGCTACATTACTTGAGATAAAACTTTTTCATTGAGATCCTTTTCCATGAGTCTGATCTCATGTTTGAAGGCAGCCTCACAATTCCAGCAGACTGGGTTTCTCTAGGCCACAATTCAAGATTTCTCTTTCTTCCTCCACCTCACTGCCCACAAAGGACTTGAAGGGAATGAGGCAGTAAATACTCCCAAAGAAGTAAATTTCCCAAACCAGCATGGTAATGGTAATCAAAATCAAATACTCTTACAGTAAGTAGAGTTCTAAATTAATGAGAATTCATGAAGATTACCCAGAGATTTGCTGTTATGGGTTTCAAACAGAAGTTGGGCAGACACTGCCCTGACAGGAGATTCTATAAATCCCTTGCGATAAACAAGTAATTGACCCCTTCTGTAAGTTTAACATTAGAGGTAGATGTGCACCCAACCTCTGGGCCTTTCATATCCCAGAATTTGTGGGATATGCACCAGGATATATTCAAGTCAGTTTATTACAACAAGCCTTGAGTTTGTTAAAAACAAAATTCCTTCTACAGCTCTAAAATTTGCTCTTCCTCTGAACACTAGAGCTCAATGTGCTCATTCAGTCTAGAAGAAATGTTTGAATAAGGAAATACCTTCTGGCATGGAGCATAATCATTGCAGGGAACCTACTGAAGCAAGGGATGACTGAGCTGCCCTGAAATCACAGCACAAACACTGAACAGGCAACCAGAGTATGCTCTAAGCTCTTATTCTAGGTAGTCTTGAATCACCCACATGAACATCTCAGTAATATCACTTGGAATTACAGGAGGCTGAGCATGGCAGAGCATGAGTTTGCTCTGACATAGTAAGGTGCATATGCGGAGCCTAATAAAAAACAATACTTAACCACCTCTGCACAAGAATATTTTATAGGTGTTTTTCTCAGAAATAATTTCTACCAATAAGTACATGCCCATTTCATCAAGCTTTTGAGACAAAAATATTTTCTGATAAAGTGCACAGATTATGCAGAGAATAATAATGGTGGAATAGTTAATGCTGTAAGGAGAAGATGGTCACTTAGAGGAATCAACACTGGGGAAATCCAAATGAAGCTCACATCATCAGATCCAAAGGCAAGAACAGACAATCAAGGACCAGAACTGAAGGCCATGTTTTGTGAAATAAGAATTGATGTAGTGGAAAGTGGGGATTCTGAGAAGTTTCTTGTGTAATATACACCTCAGCACTGCACCTGAGCTGTCAGTAAAACCCTGTGTCAGAGAGGGCTGGTGCAATCCTGAGGTAAGAAAGCTAAAAACAGTCAGGAGAAGGCTGTGCTTCTGTGCAGTGATTAGACTTTTAAATGCAGCTGTAAAACATTTTAACTAGAAAGACATTGCAATAGGACCTGCAAAATGTTACCTCATGCCTTTGGAGCCTATAGCTCCATATTTTTCAAAGGATGGTAAAAAACTCACTGGTTACAGAAGAAAGAGGTTTAAAGAAAAAATGCTGAGAGTCAACAACTTGAAGCACACTTTTAGGCATTATAATCACTTGGTCATAATACCTAAAATACCTTTGGGGAAACTCAAGATTTACCACCAAAAGAAGAATGAAAGACTGATGATGTTGAAAGCATATCAGACAATACAAGTAGTACTAAAAACCTCCCAAATAGACAAAACTTCTTGGCAGTGAGAGCCATGAGAAATGAGGGATTCTTCATTTCTTGATGTCTACAAAATAAAACTACATTCCATCCTCAAAATTTTGCTCTGTCAAAAAAACAAAAAAAAAAGCTTTCATCAGGCCCAAGTGATTGGTCTCAATGGAAGAGTAACTGGATGAAATTCAGTTGAATGTGATACTCAGGAGAATAAACCAGGTCATTTGAAGGCACTTCTGCCCAAAGCTCTGAATATTCATAAAAATCAGGAGCTTGGAAATGCAGTCAAACTCTGCTTTTGCTTTGCCTTTGAGCTATGTGCACGTATTTCTTGTGCACTAATTTAGAAAGTCTGAGCACAAATGAATCACCAAGTTTCCTCTGGTTTCCTAATACCATCCAAAACCTGTAGAGTCAGATCTGAACCAGCTCATTTTAATTTAAAATATATTTTTATTCCAGTCAATTTCAACAAGCTGTATGTAAGTTTGCAAACAAACTTGGTCCTGTCAAATTTTAGTATGTGCAATTTTCAAAGTGCTGCTTTTAATTGTATCTGCTGTCATCATGTCTTAGGGCTGGGAGCTGGGCTTCTGGATACTATAATAATGCACATTATTATAAAAATAAAGAGCAAAATAGGAAGTTTTGGGTCACAGCTGCAGGGCTGTTGCCAAATCACTAACCTCCCCCTCCCCCCAAACTGCAATAAAAAATCATCTCCAGAGATTCCAGCAATGAAGGCAACAAAGTACAGTAGTTACATTTTGAGATGGAATCCAGAAACTGCCAAAATGAAGATATGCAGTCTCCACTTGGGAAGAGGCGCTGAAAGCCCAAGTACATAGCCTGACAAGTGAATCATGTCAACAAAAAGAAAGCAGCAAAAATCAACTTGTAAAAAGCATCTCTGTGTGTCAAATTGTTCATAGCAGTGGACACATTGCTGAAATGAGATCAGTAAAGATGAACATCTCATCGTAGCTTTCAGGAGCCGAGGCTGCATACCAGAAATGGAATGAAATTCCATATCCCTGTGCAGCTGGACACATAGCAGGGATAAAAGTGTGGAAACACTGCCTGCATTGGATCCACATCCCTGTACTCGGGGGAGAAGTCCTGTTTGATGTCCAAGGCAATTGTAATGAATATATATAAATGTATTTATTCTTAGAGATGCACTTAAAGAGTCTGTATTATCCCTGGGATGTGGGAAGGATGCAGACTGGGAAGGATTCAGGCTGATTGCTCTTGAGAATGGGTAGTGGGAAAGGCGGGCAGTTTTCCTAAAACCTCTTTGCAGACTGGGGTGACTTCTGCAAACCAATTTAGCTTGGTGACTTAATTACAAGGCACTATCTGTAATTCCTGTAAATTCCACATCCAGCCTGCTGCAAAAATCCTGCTTGTCTACAGACATACAAGTTATTGCAACTTTAGGCAGCAGGACCTTTCATTGGAAAATAAAAATGCCTATATGATTTTTGGGATCTATCTCTTAACTTTGGGGATACTGGGTGTTGAAAAACTCTTTTAAACAGCTGCTTTTTGGTTTAAATGACATTTTCAGTGAACCAAAAAGCAGAGGAATCAGCTCTTAGTAATCTTGCACATTATCTAGTGGATAGCATAATAGATTTGCAACAGCTTTTAAAGAATTTGCTATAAATAAATTAGTGGCAATTGCTTTGAAAGGATGTGGCATAAAGATTACATTCATCCATCAGGTGGCTGTGTTGCCTTTATTGGAATAACACAGAATTGGGTTTGTTTTCTTGCTTCACAAAATAACTAGTTGAAAGGTTTGTAAAAGTGGAATACATTTGAAAAGCAAAACTAAGCCAAGATGTAGTAGCTACACAGATAAGAACCAACAGTGATTTAGAACAGTATTATTACTTATTGCTCACATGAATATTTTCACGTTTCAAATGTAACTCGAGCATTCAGCAGTGCTTGGATTACTGACCTAAGTGCTGCTAGTGATAATATGCCTGTTCCAGTGATATTTGCTCTCAAATGATTTACTCTGATTCTGAATATCTCTGAGCTTTTATAACAAAATATGAGAATGCAGATTATTAGAAGTTATGTAAAAGGGGCTGATCAAATTACAGATAATGTGGAAAAATATACTGAATCTTAAATGGTATGAAAATCAAAGATTAAACAATCTCACATGAAAAACCAAACCAAACCACCAGCAGAGAGAAATACATTTTCAATTGATATGTATTAGAGAAAAATAGTGCATGTAATTAAGCCCTCTTCTTAGCAATGTTTTTGCAAGTAGAAGGATAATTTTCGATAGTTTCTATATCCTGGAGTAATTTAATTTTGAGTGGTGCATTCAAAGAGCAGCCCTAGGAGCCATGGAAGAGCAGCTCTGAGAGCAGCGTCAGGGCTGGCCCTGCCCAGGCACACCAGCACATCACAGCAGCACCAGCAGAGGCTTTTCTGTGCCCCATGGGGACTCAGCCAGCCCAAACACACTCTGATCCTGCTGAAGGAATAGAAGCAAACTAGAATTTGGTGCTCCCATTATTCCTTCTCATTGCTCCACATGATGCAGTGGACAAAATATTGTTTTATTGCTGTTACATTTTAAATGTATATAAACACTGTTAGTGTCTGTGTCTCTGATTCATTCAGTTCCTTCATCACATGCCTGATGACATAAATAGTCCTGACTGAATCTACAGGGTTATCTATCCTTTTAGAAGCAGACAAAGATTTAGTGTCTTTACCAAAATGAGATACTGATTCCATTATTTGTGGTTCAGTTATTTCCTTTGTCATTCTTTTCTCTCACTTCTTTTTATTCAAATTAACCACATCTACGTAAAAAGGAGAATTACACTAATAAAAAGTTCATGTCCCAAAATGTTCAGCTTTCTCACTCAGGATTTGCCTTAGCTCACAAGAATAGTCCCATTTGACTCCAGCATTTTTTAGTGCAAGCAAGTAGGAACACTAAATGTAAGGCAGGGAACACCCTCAGACCCTGTCATTTAGGCACTGACACTGACAACTGACAGGCTTGTGGAATAAGGAAACAAAACTTGTAAACAAAAAAAAAAATAAACAGAGCTCCATTTCTATAATTGGCTAAGAAGTTGAGTGCAAAAGGTCAGAATCTAGACAGAAAGAAGATTAATATTTTCTCTGTGTCCTTCTGTTGTCTGTATCACCTGGAGCAGGCAGACCTGGACTTTGTTACAGGTAAATAATTACAGTTCTATCTGCCATAAATATCCACTTGAAGGGGCTACTGCAAAAAAATTGAGATTGTATCTCCAAGCAACTGTCAAATGGCTAGAATAAATTTAGAGGGCTTGAAATACTGATGTACACTTTCTATCATAGATATCTCTTGGTCTAGACTTTCAGGCTGCATTTTGACAGAACACATCAGATGACTGAGAAATTAGGGACTCAGGACCAAAAAAATTACATAGTGTTGGCACTTGTGGTTTGTGTCTTCCTTACCTGTGGTACTAGCAAACAGGAAGTCATTGCTTCTCAGCAAACCCAGAAATATTAACAGGACATATCCTTTTGCATTTTAAACACAGAAGGCAATAAATCTTGGACCATGATGGCAAGCCTAAAGAGGTCACTGAGTAATGGTAAGCATAATATCTGTACTTTTCAGTGCTACAATAAATCTGACAGTGCTCTTTTTTAAAGTTGGGATGCTTCTGTACAGACTGAAGATCAAAAGTTTCCTTGCCCCCCAAAAGAAAAAAAAAAAAGAAAAAAGCACACACATGCACTGCAATCACCTGTTTTTCATTTTACATATTTGGTGGAATAGAGAGTGAAAATAATATGCCTGTCTCTTTTAGTGTGGGTGATATTCTCATAAGCCCTGACTGAATGAGAAAAATCTGTCCCTTATTTAGAAGAATAGATAGGAAAGTCGTTCAGACTTTGAACTTGTGTATTTACCCCCCTTTCTTACTTTCCCAAGCACGCATTAAAATATCATTATGGGGGTTCCTTCACAGGCTGACCCAGAGGTTTTGATTTCAGTTCAGATAATGACTCCAGTGCAGGTAGCATTGACCTCCCTGCAGCCATATCTGACCATACCTGTTTGCAGGGGTCATGCTATTCCTGCTCCAGAAAACTCCTCTCAATATTTCCTGGGTCAGATGAGATGTTCTCTGGGTTACAATCTAAGGCATTAATACTTCAGAGCCTCCAGCTTAGAAACCTTTTCCTTAATGCATAACACATGTAGAAATATACTATTCCTTGGAATAAAAAGCCTGCAGACACATAACAGTTCTACTACACAGACCTATTCCACCTGCACTTGCAATGCTGTTGCTGTCCCCACCAAAGCTCAACTCTTAACAGCCAGGGGAAAAGGAAGTAGGAAATAGCATACATTGAATTTTTTCTTTATTTGTGTGTATAAACATGGATCTAGCCAAACTCCAGAGATTCTTTCCTTATAGTAATTTCAAATATGAGGTATGTTACTAAAATAAAGGAGAAGTGAATGGATGGGAACTCTTAAAAAAGACAGACATATAACATCTTGTAATATACCCCTTTTCACATTTGCCACTTGCCATGGCTCCTCCCTGAGCCATGACTTACCTAGCTTGCAAGTCAAGCCACGTGTTACTGCTTAGCAGAGTGAGATAATCAAAGTAAGAATAATAGACCAGGATTATCTGGCCAGGCAACCTGAGAAATGAAGCATCACGGAGCTGCCAACTGCAGTGGGCCAGGAGTAAAAGGATAAGAAATCCAGCAGCTGAACCCCACCCTAGGGCCAGCTCTGTGCCCTGGTGCTGCCCTCTGTGCCCATGTCTGCATGTCTGAAGCAGAACTGAATGTTACCTGTCAATCCTCTGCCTCACCACCTGTGAGACTGAGAATCCATAAAGGTGTGGTAGAGAGCTCTGCCTGCAGCCTTTATGTAGACTTCAGCAGCTATTTACACTGCTTCTTTATATTATTCTTTTCCCATATTCTCTGTTATGGCAAACAGAAATCACTTGCAGAGAGCTATCAGGGTAAAAGGATCTCATCAGAGGAAGCTCCAGCGTTTTGCTGTGGCTCATTTTTCACACTGATGTCAAAGCAAACCTCTGAAGATTGCTGAGCAACATGCCCTCCTCACTGTCCATATTCCCCACAGACCAGTCATCACCTCGCCTACTCTGAAACATCTGCTTCTCCTACCTCTCTGCTAATGATACAAATGATAATTTTTCAATCTTCCAGCAATTATCTTAGCCCTTTTTCTCATGTTACCATTTCAGTGCAGCAGGAGCTCCCTGGGAACAGCCACCATGCCACTAAATCTGTCCTCATGACACTTTAGTGTCTGCAGATGGTGTGAGATTGACTTTGTTTTCCAAAGTGAGAATTTTATCCTTGGTAAATTGTTTTGACTGCATCTGTGAAGTATGTCCATTATCCTATAACCAAGGATAGAGTGTAGATTTATATATTGCCTGATTTCATGGTCCAAATTCACAACTGGACATTAACGAAATATTGTAATAATACTTGTTTTGACAGTGGTCAAATAACTCCTTCAAAGTGCACTGGTATCAGGGGAAGGATTCCTGTGAGATCATAGGTGAGTATACTCTTGATCAGAGTCATGATCTAAATTAGTATGAATTTTTATGCATCTGAATTTAGGTGAACTGAGTTTGTACATTGCACTTTTGCCCCTGTAAAACAAAGGGACAGCTCTTTTTTTTTTCACAGAGCAGTGATTGTGTCTCCAAAGCCTCGTGGAGAGCAAGACTGTGGAACCTGCAATCAGATGTTTAGAGGTTCCTAAGTCAGGTAGAAAGATTTGCAGCCTCTGTTTGCATTGTATTTTGAAAAGGGCATGATTAATTCAGTCCAGGACTATAGTGAAGGTTAGTAACATTGTAACTGGAAATACATGAATTATTCCAAACCTCCTGAACTCTATTATTCAGGAATATCTTCCACTAGTAGATGTAAACAAGCCAACAGGCTTGCTTTCCCCTCTCTCTTACCATGAGTGATCTGCCAGTATAATGCATGAATGCCAGTGCAGCACAAGATGAAAACAGGCCCAGCTGCAGCTCTTTATTTGGATTTGCCAGGCAGCAAGGTGGCAGATTTAATTTTCTCACCAACAGTGAGGCTTATAGAATGAATGCCAGGAAAATCAACCGAAATAGACATAAGACCAAGCCACTGTTTAAATGCTGTTTCTGTGTTGTTTTCCAATTCAGAAAGTTAGGATCTCTTTAGAGGGGTTTGGGTCTTTATGTCAGAAATGGAGAGAGCAGAAGAAGCCTCTGTCAGAACATGCAGCTGATGTAGGTCATTAGCACCTACGGACATGTAAATGTCAACAGGTTATCAAATTACATATCTAAATTCTGCCTGAGGGTAGCATGTTAGCAACAGAATTATACTAATCCAAAGTAAATCTATCTATATATAAGTATTTTTTGACACTGTGCATGCTTTTCTAAAACAAACACTTTACAAAGCCAATTTTGCTTTGTACACAGAAGTCTTCCATTGTAGGACAAAGACAGAACACAGCCTGAGAACCTTCTTTGAACATTGCTCTCCTGACCTGGGATTTGCAGAGCTGCCTGTAATAGCACTTTACAAACAAGCTGTTATGACAAAAATAATGATATTATCATTTTAGAATTCACATAGGGATGTTCACCCAGGACTCCAAAATACTTTGTCATCATGAGTTGTACTATTTTACAAGGCAGAAACTAATGGAAATGAAATTCAAGACCTTACACATATAGTTGAACAGTAAGTTGATAACTGAATTTGGAAAAAGCTCCATTTCCTCATTTGGGGCTGTTTCACAAGCTTCCTGTGAAGGGAGGAAAAGGAAATTTTTGTGCTTCTGCACTCAGTAAACTTTTTGTCTTTGAATAGCTAAAGTACGCTTAGGGGAAAGCTGGCAAAAATACAAGCACTGAAGTGGTCACTATCTAGTGCACTCAAATAAATACTATTCCTGTTCAGTAAATTAGCACATTTATGAGTTATATACTTTGTCAGCACTTTTTCTCAGCCTGCATAGACCAGATTTCCACTACATCATTCAGAGGTTAGCAGGAAACAAAATTAAACCCTCAGTGTTTTCACCACTATACAACCTGCAAAGTCATTTTTCAATGCACTTAACAGGTTATCTTGGAACACTCTAATAAATGGTGAGCGCTGCCTTTGACTTCCCCTTAGCAGAACTCATTGTTCATCTAATTTTTGCAACAGATTTCCTACCTCGTTTAAAACTTCAGCTAGAAGTGCTTTCCTGTTACATATTGCAAACAGACATATACAGTGACTCAGAAGCTTGGATCGGGTTGTGTAGTCAATACAGATTTTGGCAAAAGACTGGGAAGCCTTTTTCTGTCTGAAAGCTAAGAATGATAAAAATAGATCCTGATTTTACAGTCACAGTGACAAACTGGCTTCCAAAAGCTTCTCAACAGCACAAAGGGAACAAACTAGCAAAAGGGAAGTGACCTGGAAAGATATATATTTTTCCCCAACAAGACTCAAATTCACCATCTTTTGTGGTTTACAATGATCTTATATCATTGCACATGGCATGTGCTGCACAATGACAACCCAGAAGTCAGCTTAGCTTGCAAGCAGCCATTCTCTTCCAAAGCTTTTCTGTGAGCTCAACACATTTAATTCACAATCACTTACAGAGCTTATACAACCCTATCAAATAACCAAGTCTCCTGAATCATCTCTTACCTACAAGATATAATTTTATTCTATTTCATATGATTTCATTATCTTATTTTTGTCACTTGATCTCATTTTTCTTGGGATTCTAAAGGATTTAACAACGAATGATAAGAATGAGATTATCAGCACAAAAATAGACAATAATTAAATGTCAGTCATGTCTGTGACAGAACAAATGCAATTCTGTATCTCACTACTTTTGGTGCTGGCTAGTGCAATACTCATTAAATATTTTTACCGTTAATGCTGATAGTTTTGCAGTTATTTCAAACAGATGAAATACATTTTGCTTACCTACCCTTCATTCTTCCTCCTCTGCAAATAAGTTTTTTTCCAGTGAAAGATTAACATAGCTGGTACCAGGAATTTCAAATGGGATTGTTTATGCATCAAAGAGTAAGTATTAATAACAAAAATGCACTCACAGTATGATTGCTTTGTGATGATTAGAATATAAATTGTTGGTTCTATATATACAGACACACACACACACAATGAATTATGTGCCTCACCATGGTATGTCTCTAGCATTCCTCTAACATCTGATAGTCAGATGCCACGTCACACACGAACTTGTCAACTGCTTTTATCACTAAAAACTTTGTCTGTGGTGTTGCAGGAGCTGACAACCCAGCACACTCAGAATCCACCTGAAAACACATCAGCCAGAGGAATATTTTGCTCTCCTAGGGGTGAGGGGGAAGGAGGCAGCCTCTGCCCCAGGTTCAAGCAAACAAAGGCATTAACTTCACACAGAAAGTAGTTTTCTTCTTGTTGATGATGAGAGGTACATGCTAAGCAATAAATTAAGTGAGCACAGTTAGTGGTGGACAGAAATTCCTTTCTGCAGGCTCCGCTCCACCACGTATGAGTTATGGGATCATCTCTAACTTGTGAAAATAACTCACATATCACCCTCTCCCCATTGCTATGCTTCTTGCTACTCCTGCCTGTGGAGCTGGTGCAAAAGCATTGAAGCTGGACAAGGATGGAGGAGTCTGAGCAGAAGGGTCCTATGGCAACTCTATCAGCTCGTGGAGTGTCAGACAGTGAATGGTGAATGGCCAGAGTCTGCCTCTCCAACTGGGAGAGGCATCCTGCCCTTCAGCCAAGGGCAAGATGCTCTTGAGCACAACAGCACATGGTTTCACAGGACTGGGGAGGGGCTGAAACCACACCTGTGCTGTGGCCCTTGTCCAACCCCCCCGACCTTTGGAGGAGAAGAGATTTTCCTAGGAATACAGTGAGCAGAGCAGCCAGATAAACAAGCAGCTGACCGTGAAAGCTGTGGGAATAAATAACACAGTGTTAAGCACAGGCTAGGCTAAGTATGTGAACCTTCAGTCAAAGTTCTGACCTCAGCTTTTGCAGACATAGCCAGGCTCACTTTAATTGCCTGGTTTGCAGGCTGGAGGGAGAGCAGCTGCTGCAGCACAGAGCCCAGAGCAGGTTGCAAATACCCCGCGACTGGGCAGCATGGAGCTCTCTGCTGCTGTGCCCAGGTCAGACCTGCTCCCCAGGCAAAAGAAATCTACCTGTCCCTCTCTGAATTAAACAGCTGAAATGGAGCAGTAAGGAGCTGCACTGAAGGGAAAGCTGTCCCTCTGGACTTGGTAATGTGGGCAAGTGCCCCTGCAGCAGCCCATCCCCAGGATGGCTGGGCTGGCTTTGATCACTTAGGCTGCTATTCAGCAGCTCCAGCAGCCAGTGTATAATGTCCTTCTCACTCCTTTAATAGGAAAGGGCTGCCTTTATCCACAAGGCAGAATCATGCTTATTATCATGTTAATTAATACATTTCTAATGAGAAGCCGTTTCTCGAGTTTATACAGAGCCAAAGTGAAAATTGAAATGATTTTGCTAATTTAAAAAGAAATTATTTGAAAAATAAGCAAGGAAAAAACTTCAGAGAGACAAACAAAAGGAAAAATACTGGCACTAATGAAATGTTGGTTAATTATCCTTTTGTTCACCCTTTTATATCTTTCCCCCATTCCTAATTGTCTCATCTAATTAGATTATAACTATTTACAACAGGAATTATATTCTACTTTGTATTGCATATGGGGGTCTTCATAATACAATGCAAACATAATCTAACTAATAATTATTAATGAGGAACTTTCTTTTGCAGTGTGAGTTTTTTGCAAGCCAGGGAGCCTAGCATGGGTATGTAACTGGTTTCTGGGCTTGACTGTATTAACGATAAAGGAAAAGAACTCAAAATTTTGCAGACTTAGTTATTTTTTCTCATCCTGTGCCTGGCCAGCTTCCTAATGCTCTGGATCACTGTTCTCAGACCTAAGATCATCACCTGAAAGCAACTATTCTCTGTAGGCTGCTACTCCATGGTATTTGCTAAAGGGAACATGTTGTATTAGGCAGAAATAGCTGTCACATTTAGGAGGATTGCTCCTCTCCTTTCTGAGGCTGTCCAAGAAAAGGTTGTTCTGCCTGGTCTCAACATCACCAATGCCTGTTTAGGGTCCAAGAAACAGTGAAGCTGCTGCATTTGTGGTGGTGCTGCAGTGCAATGCATGGGGTCTTCTGCTCTGTTCCTTCTTTAGGAAGGTCAGGAGTCCCTCCCCAGTCCTCAGAATCCTTCCTGTAGGCATCTCTGTGTCACATAACATCCTTGTTAAGTAACTGCATAAATTATTCTTTTCCATTATAGAATGACAGGGGTGCTTCAGGAGAGGCTGAGGGCTCACTGAGCTTGTGGCTCCACACTCCAGAGTCAGAGGCTTTCAAGGGCTAACAGAAGACAGATAACAACATTTCCCTTCTGCCACCTGTTAATTCTTTTTAACAGATGGAGAACTGGAGAATGGAGAGATTAAAAGCCCTGGTACAGGAAACCATAATTTTTCAAGACAGTGCTTAAACACGTGCTTCTGCAAGCACAGGCTTCTGTCCCAGCAAAGTTGAGGACGTGCTCCTAAAGTTTTCTGACCCAGGATTGAAGTTACTCCTTCAGAGTCATAAAAGCAGTGGAACAAACTGGCCCCCAAATCCCCAATTCACATGGTAGCTTTGGTCATTTCTTCACAGAGTCTTTTTCCAAAACTCTGGAGAGCTAATAACCCCTTTGGCTCTCCAGCTGGAGGCTGCAGCCGAATCTTTGTATCAGTTATTTAGATAGAAATGTTGCTTCAGGTTTGGGTACAAGTTCCAGACGCAAAATCAAGTAAAGGTAAAAAAATTAGAAAGAGGAACTAGAGGCTTTACATTTCAAGTATCCTACAGTTTAACCTGCTTTAAATAAGAAAAAAAAGCATTTACTTTTGTTTAGAATATAAGTCAGAAGAGAATCAGATTCATCAGAGCTACAATACAGGAAAAGCTTTTGTGGTACGTCTATACATTTTAGCATTTCATACCTTATTTATTTACAATGAAAATGATAAAACTTTCAGGGTTGGATACTAAATCTATGTGATTTATCAATATATCATTGGCTTAGGAGGCAAAATATTGCTTGTGAAGCTGAGAAAAGCAGTGTTAAAATAAACTAAAAGTAGGGAGAGGTTTGCCAAAAACTTCTTTAATCTTGGCCAACACCCTTAATTGTGCCATGCCTCAGTGTTCCTGAGTATTCCTTGTCTTATTCATGTGTTCAGGAAAATTATCCTCTCTTCTTCCCAGGCATTGATTGTTTTACCTACTTCAACTAACTTTTAGAAACACAGAGGTAATGCCTTAAGTACCAAAATCCCCTTCTTACCTATTTCAAATTAACTCCTTGCAGAATGGCACCTACTCCAGCTCTCCTAGAGATTTGGAAGCTCATAACAGCTGCACTTCAAATCAGCCAGGAAATTCTGGATAGTGCCCATAAAAGGTTGTCCTGCACGCTCTTGTAGTATGATAAACACCTAATGCACACATTTCAGGTACTACAAAAACAATCCACAAACCCTCCTATGCAGCTACAAAGAGAATTTAAGCTGAGATAGGGAATATTGTAGCTTGTACCTGGGCCCTTCCAGATGTGCTGCCTTGTTCTCTGCTACTCACACATGTAGAAGTGAGATCTCCACACCTCCTTCATGGTTTATTTCTTTTTCTCTGGTGCAGGTTGTGCCTGGAGAAAAGGGTGTTTGCCACTCTGCCTCCCACAAAAGTGATGTTGCATTTGCAAGGGACTTTAATTTACCACTGCTGTAAGTTTAGCAGAAAATGAGTTTCACCTTTATTTCCATAAAGTCTCTGTATATCATGGTATGCACACTTGAAAAATTAAAAGCACTAAAGAAATTTTTAAATGAACCTTCACCTAAGAACTGGAAAAATGAAACAGATTATGTGAAATACAATAAGGGGAAAACACTTCAGTTACCAAACAAATGCTCTTTATGTTCTTATTCCATTAAAACCTGCATCTGCTCTCAAAAAGGATGTTTTGCTATCACATGCAAATTCCTCATTTTTCAAGGAAAGCTTGATATAACCTGCCTATTTGGCCTTTGTTAGTCATGCTACAAAGATTTAGAAGCTTTGAAGATTGTCTTAACTAAATAGAGCCACAAGAACAACATTGCACTTTCTTCCAGTCACTGATCAGGCTTCTAAAGAGTAACTAATAATGTGGATTTTAAAGTGCAAAAAGCAACATGAAAATATTTAATAGTAGTACTAACAGCACAGCATACCTTCTGCAGAAACCTGTCTGCTTTACTTTCCTTTTATCAATATTGCCAAGAAAGTAAATTTGTCACTGCACAGTTGAAAATATCTCAAAAGATCTACTTTAATGTTTCACGCTAGGTTTGCAAAACAAGAGTAATAAAAATAATGACACCATTATTACTCTTCCCTCTTTGTTTTCAGTTCATCACTTGCATATTTGAATAATGAATTATATTCACATTATCTCTACACTTTTGCTCTTGACTTCCTCTGCTGGCTGAAAGTAAAGCTATTATCCAGTTGTCAGCTCTGAAGAGCCATTCAACAAAGCAGCCAATGGTCCTGACATGTAGATATACTACTATGCAAAATTATCTGGAGTACAATTTCAAGCTATATATGAGAAAATTACCAGCCAGCATAAAAATGAATCTTCAGCCAAGGTGAAATATTAAAAATTTCATCAGGGCCACTTTAGAACATAAATAAGTAGACAACAGAATTAGTTGTGAATTAGGCACAAAAGGCTAATTAACACTATTGTATCATCTTGATTGACTTAAAGTCTATTAAATCACTATTTTATTGTCTGAATCTCTGAACCTTACAGGAAAAATAGAACCTTCTTCTATTAAGAGGCCCCTCTTCATTCGCAGATCTGCAGCTTTTGACTGAATTTCATTAAGACTCATTCCAGTAACCAATACGTTGCACAAGTAATTTCCTGATAAAGGAGTGATTGTTTGTATCATTTGATTTATACAGCTTTTTTATTAAGTGCCATGTTAAATTATAAACAAATCATATAAAACAAAACCCACACAATTTTCATTTAGTGTCACATCCCTTGTAATCATAAATATAACTGGAGCTCCAGCTGAAGTCAGATTTTCGTGATGCAGTGGAGGGGCAAACACAGCTTAGCAGCAAACATTCTCAAGGGCAAAGACTTTCTTCTCTTCATGCTCAAGTGTTTTTGTCAGGAGAGAATAACTGAGGTTGGGAAGGTGAGGAGGTGCCCTCTACCAGACAGAAAGTGATGTCCCCAGGATGACATTAAACAAACAGGTACAAGAACAGACAGGAAATCAGAGCAAGATACTGTGCTTGCTTTGAAGAATTGTCTAGGAGAAGAGCAGCTGCTGCCTCTGTGGTCAACTTTTACTCATCTGAATCAGCTGCCTCAATCCCTTTTCTGCCCATTAGACCTGCTCCTGCTGGCAGCACTGTATTGGAAACAATCTTCGTACTTTTGAAAGGTAAAAGACAAAGCCCCAACTCATCTTCATTGCCATACAAGGTGAAAATAACTGGTTCTCCATAAAGAGTGCAAAATATATCCCATGGATCTCCTTTGGGGTTGTCTTCAAGCGCTTCAACTTAAATTGAAATTTAGAGAGGGCTGCAATGATTTGAAATTCACTTTCATGGATTACAGCTTCTGAAAATTTATATCTAGGAGAATTTTAGCACTTTACTAACACTGTAACTTAACACTGTAACTGCCTCCCTTTAGCACTGATGTGTAAGCAAGTAGAAGAAATTATTTACCTAAGAACATGGAATGAGGGCAACCACTCATCCAAAAATCTCAAATGTGTCCTCATTCTCTTCCTGGAAGTCTTGTTCTTATGGGATTAGAAGACAGTAGTCATTCCTGGATATCCAGCAGCCTGGCAATAGTAACAGTAGCTTTTTTTGGTCTGTGGACATCAGCAAGTCCTGGAGAGAGGAACATCTTCTACATATCAATTGTATGGTGCAGGCAAAGGGAGTTGGGCACGTTCATGAATGTGCCAAGAAATGTCAACACATGCACAATAACCCCGACATGCCTGGCTTACTGCACACTGGGAATCCAGCTCATAATGCATGCATGCATATTTCTGCCTGGGAAATCATGGAGAGCAGCATGGCAACCCTACACAGAAAGTTCTCTTTGAAAGCCATGCTCTCCAGCCAATGTTTAATTCATTAGGTCAGCCTTCCTTAATTGGTGGTCAGAACTGTTTAGCTCATGATGCATTAGGAGAAAGGAAAGAAGATGGAGAGTAATTGAGTAACATTCAAAGTTTATCTCAATTATTATTGTTTGTAAATGAAAATCTGGCAATACAATTTTCATTGTGGGCTTTGTTTTTAGCCATAATATGTGACCAAGTGAACAGTGGAAGTTGAATAAAAATTCGATTATCTTGATTCCTACTCTGCTTATCTGCTATTAACCATGACCCATCCAGGTAGCTCACACACAGTGAAACCTTGCACACCATACACAAAAAGTACCCTGGAAACATTATTTTTCTGGGCAGATGAGGCAGTGAGACAGTTAACTCAGCAGTAGTCACTTACAGCAGACTTCTTGAGTTAGATGAGAAAATCCCACATCTTGAACCTACTACTCACACTTAGAAATATGCTTAGATGCCCTTGGCACTGAGATAGAGGAGCTCTAGTATTGATTCCCGGACTTCAAGGCTGTGAAAAAAGAGAGCTAAGAGCAGTCAGGGGATGTAGTACTACAAGAAGAGGCTACCTGAGATTTGGGGCTTGTCTGGGAGAAAAAGGTTTATTCCCAAGTCTGCCTATCTTCCAAAGTCCTTGGCCATGTCAGTCACTTAATTCCTTCTTCCTGGTTCCCAGCCTGCAAAATGAAAGCATTTAACTATTTCACATGGAAGTTAGCAGCAAAAATGCAGGGAAATCTGAAGAGCCCTGATGATATAATAATGAGAATCAGACAAATGTTGCTGATGTGGGAAAGAAAGAGGTTCAAAGGACATCAGAGCTATGCAGACACATCAGAAATTAGAATATGGGCATTTTGAGTTTCAAAGGAAGCCCTTTGGGTCGTTGACTATATACTATCCTACTTTGCAAACATTTTTCCTTACATAAATATTAAAATGTATTCCCACCAGTATATAATGTTCTTATACTGAGGAGTAGTACTTTGTTCTCATGGCTAAGAGGTTTTGCTGTAATATTTAAATAAATAAACTAGGAGATTTCATTGTTAAAAAAGAAAAAAGACAATTAATAAAAAATCTGACATACAATCACAAAGTAGGAACATATTTTCCTTTAGACAGATGTGACAAGACTTTAATTCTGCTTGTTTGACAAGACTTTAATTCTGCTTGTTTGACAGAAATAGATGCAATGTGCCCATAAATTTTAAAAGGAGAAACAATTTTGGTCACAAATGTCTTTGGAAGTCCAGAAATATTAAACACTATCTTGACTACCCAGGAACAGACATGAAAGGTGAACTTTTTGTCCTACTGTTCTCCCTCTCTAGTTAATTCCATTGCTGATGAAATCATCTGAACCAGTTATTCTTCATCCAGATCCCAGGTTTATCTGGAACATATGCAGCCAGAAAGACACATTTTAGTGCAAAATCACAACATAGGTAACAGGGTTCTGGTACTCTTTCAAAAGAATATCTTCAGCCAAATCAACAGTACAAAGTCATTAGTCTGAATTTTTCTCTAGATATTCGTAGGTGGCAAAGTTCTTTATTAAACTTCTGTATCAACAAGTGAATACTTCTCCAAAGTTATATTATTTTTAATTTAGTGCTATAAGAGAAATCAGGAGTTTAATATTGAGCAAG